>NC_143030.1:6502092-6572092 GCF_057628025.1 Oncorhynchus mykiss
AATGTGTGTTCAGCCTACTCTCTGTGCCAGGATTCAATCCCATCAGCTGTGGATACACCTTATAGCAGCCTTGACATGTTAAAGGATAATTTCTGATTGAGTCGACATGTTTACTGGAAATGCGGTCTCCGCGTACGCGGAATCATTGCCTTTAAAAAAAGGTACATAGCTGACAAAACACGATCAGATTGAGTCCCGGCTTCTAATAATTTGACATATTTCTCTCTTACTAAATATATCAGTGACGATATTGTCACGGCCGTCGGACCAAAGTGCCTAAAGGTTGGCTGGTCCTCAGGTTTAATACTCATCACTACATCCTGTATCTAAAGGTTGGCTGGTCCTCAGGTTTAATACTCATCACTACATCCTGTATCTAAAGGTTGGCTGGTCCTCAGGTTTAATACTCATCACTACATCCTGTATCTAAAGGTTGGCTGGTCCTCATTAAAGTCCCGTAGATCACTTCACTATTCTCTTTTTGTTTACAGAGTTCTACTACACAAGTTTACAACTTACCTAACTACGTTGTTGAAGCATAAAAACATGAGTTACCAACCACATTCACAGGGTTGGTTTAAATGTTGGAGGTTCCTTGGGTCTGCGCCAAATTAGGTAAATCCGCTTTTAGTTTTAATGCGCCTGCTGGAACAATTTGCAGAACTCATTATGATTGGATGTTCTGGTGCAGCTCAGGCAGCTTAGCGTGTTTATTATGAAGGACCACGTAGCTGAGGAATGTAACAGTTTTTACTGTTGTGTTTTGTATTGATGGATGTTTTATCTTACATTGTAATTGGTATTGAATTGCTGTGATCGGGGCACCTTTCAGAAAGAGACCCTGGTCTCAATGGGGGTTTAACTTGCGTAAATAAAGAATGAAACATAAGAATAAATTCCCTTTTTAGTGCACTACGTTTGACCAGGGCCCATTGGCATTATATTCCCTATATAGTGCACTACGTTTGACCAGGGCCCATTGGCATTATATTCCCTATATAGTGCACTACGTTTGACCAGGGCCCATTGGCATTATATTCCCTATATAGTGAGAGGGGGATGGTACAGAAAGAGGGGTACTCACTGGATTTACTGTTTACTTCCACTAGATGTCAGCAGTCTTTAGAAATTGTTTCAGGCTTGTATTCTGAAAAATAAGTAAGAGTAAGACCACTCTGAATGAGTGGACCCTGCAGTGTCACAGAGCTTTTTCCTGCGAGCGACTGAGAGCACGCCTTTCATGTTTTCCTTTTATATTGATGAAGCTTTTGTCCGGTTGAAATATTATTGATTATTATGACTAAAAACAACCTGAGGATTGATTATAAACATCGTTTGACATGTTTCCACAAACTTTACTGATACTTTTCGGATTTTTCGTCTGCCTGTTTTGACTGCCTTTAAGCCTGTGGATTACTGAACAAAACGAGCCAATAAAACAGAGGTTTTTGGATATAAAGAGGGACTTTAACAAACAAAACAAGCATTTATTGAGTAAATGGGAGTCTTGTGAGTGCAACCATATGAAGATCATCAAATGTAAGTGATTAATTTTATCGCTATTTCTGACTTTTGTAACTCCACTACTTGGCTGGTAACTGGTTGTAATGATTTGTCTGCTGGGCGCTGTTCTCAGATCCAACCGCTGTGTGGTATGCTTTCGCCGTAAAGCCTTTTTGAAATCTGACACAGCGGTTGGATTAACAAGAAGTTAATCTTTAAGCCGATGTATAACATTGGTAGGTTTATGAATTTTTATAATGAGTATTTCTGTTTTTGAATTTGGCGCTCTGCAATTTCACTGGATGTTGGCCAGGTGGGACGCCAGCTTCCCACAGACCCCAGAGAGGTTAAAATCACATGACATAATTTCACAAATAGCTTCATCTTTACTCATTCATTTTATACAACAATTAGATGCAAGTCTTACAACTGAGACTCTTGTATGAACAGAGTTATGGTAATGTGGCTGTATTGTCTCTCATGAGTTTCACAAAATTGTACAAAACGGACCAGTTCGTAGCTAGCGACTTCACAGACCGTTTACACATTCTCCAGAACATGAATATTGTTCAGTTCTCAAGTTCTGTGATGTGGAAGAAGTTCCTTTGTTTTCTCTATGAAAACTCACTCTCTCTTATACTCTGGCCATGAGGACAGAACTCCTCTAGGAATTTATGACTTAACAGAGCCTGTTGGTAGGGGGTGAGAGAGAGGGGGATGGTGCAGAAGGAGGGGGACGGTACTCGAAATCCCCAAAGAGAGCAACATACAGCAGTTGCTTGTATGTTCCATTAACGTTATTTGGCTACTAACACTTTGAACTTGCCAGTATGTTAGCTATATCCTATCTAACTAACTACCCAATGTTTATTTACTTCATTCTTAGCTTAGCTAAATATTGACATCCATTTAGCTTAGCTAAGTGTTATTGTTATGGTGCGTGAATGAGGACCCAAAAGCGAATTAACAAACAGAGTACTTTAATGACGAACATACGTGGGCTCAGATGGACAGGTAGATTCCGACAGGACAGGACAAGGTTGCAGCACACACGATGATAGTCTGGTTCAGGCATGAGACACACAAACAAACAAACAAGAATCCGACAAGGACAGGAGCAGAAACAGAGAGAGATATAGGGACCTAATCAGAGGGAAAAAGGGAACAGGTGGGGAACGGGGTGAATGGGTAATTAGGAGGAGACAAGGCACAGCTGGGGAAAAGAGGGGGAGAAAAGGTAACATAACAACGACCAGCAGAGGGAGACAGGGTGAAGGGAAAGGACAGAGACAAGACAACATGACAGTACCCCCCCACTCACCGAGCGCCTCCTGGCGCACTCGAGGAGGAAGCCTGGCGGCAACGGAGGAAATCATCGATCAGCGCACGGTCCAGCACGTCCCGAGAGGGAACCCAACTCCTCTCCTCAGGACCGTACCCCTCCCAATCTACTAGGTACTGATGACCACGGCCCCGAGGACGCATGTCCAAAATCCTACGGACCCTGTAGATGGGTGCGCCCTCGACAAGGATGGGGGGGGGGGGGGGAGGACGAGCGGGGGCGCGAAGAACGGGCTTGACACAGGAGACATGGAAGACCGGGTGGACGCGACGAAGATATCGCGGCAGAAGAAGTCGCACTGCGACAGGGTTAATGATTTGAGAAATACGGAACGGACCAATGAACCGCGGGGTCAACTTGCGAGAAGCGGTCTTAAGGGGAAGGTTCTGAGTGGAGAGCCAAACTCTCTGACCGCGACAATATCTAGGACTCTTAGTTCTACGCTTATTAGCAGCTCTCACAGTCTGCGCCCTATAACGGCAAAGTGCAGACCTGACCCTCTTCCAGGTGCGCTCGCAACGTTGGACAAAAGCCTGAGCGGAGGGGACGCTGGACTCGGCGAACTGAGATGAGAACAGCGGAGGCTGGTACCCGAGGCTACTCTGAAAAGGAGATAGCCCTGTCGCAGACGAAGGAAGCGAGTTGTGGGCGTATTCTGCCCAGGGGAGCTGTTCTGACCAAGACGCAGGGTTGCGAAAAGAAAGACTGCGTAAGATGCGACCAATAGTCTGATTGGCCCGTTCTGCTTGACCGTTAGACTGGGGGTGAAAGCCGGAAGAGAGACTGACGGAAGCCCCAATCAAACGGCAAAACTCCCTCCAAAATTGAGACGTGAATTGCGGACCTCTGTCCGAAACGACGTCTGACGGAAGGCCATGAATTCTGAAAACATTCTCGATGATGATTTGTGCCGTCTCTTTAGCAGAAGGAAGCTTAGCAAGGGGAATAAAATGAGCCGCCTTAGAGAACCTGTCGACAACCGTAAGAATAACAGTCTTCCCCGCTGACGAAGGCAGTCCGGTGACAAAATCTAAGGCGATGTGAGACCACGGTCGAGAGGGAATGGGAAGCGGCCTGAGACGGCCGGCAGGAGGGGAGTTACCGGACTTAGTCTGCGCGCAGACCGAACAAGCAGCCACGAAACGACGCGTGTCATGCTCCCGGGTGGGCCACCAAAAACGCTGGCGAATGGAAGCAAGCGTACCCCGAACGCCAGGGTGGCCGGCTAACTTGGCAGAGTGAGCCCACTGAAGAACGGCCAGACGAGTAGGAACGGGAACGAAAAGAAGGTTCCTAGGACAAGCGCGCGGCGACGGAGTGTGAGTGAGTGCTTGCTTTACCTGCCTCTCAATTCCCCAGACAGTCAACCCGACAACACGCCCCTCAGGGAGAATCCCCTCGGGGTCAGTGGAGGCTACTGAAGAACTGAAGAGACGAGATAAAGCATCAGGCTTGGTGTTCTTAGAGCCCGGACGATAAGAAATCACGAACTCGAAACGAGCGAAAAACAGCGCCCAACGCGCCTGACGCGCATTAAGTCGTTTGGCAGAACGGATGTACTCAAGGTTCCTATGGTCAGTCCAAACGACAAAAGGAACGGTCGCCCCCTCCAACCACTGTCGCCATTCGCCTAGGGCTAACCGGATGGCGAGCAGTTCGCGGTTTCCCACATCATAGTTACGTTCCGACGGGGACAGGCGATGAGAAAAATACGCGCATGGGTGGACCTTGTCGTCAGAGAGGGAGCGCTGAGAAAGAATGGCTCCCACGCCCACCTCTGACGCGTCAACCTCGACAACGAACTGTCTAGAGACGTCAGGTGTAACAAGGATAGGAGCGGATGTAAAACGATTCTTGAGGAGATCAAAAGCTCCCTGGGCGGAAACGGACCACTTAAAGCACGTCTTGACAGAAGTAAGGGCTGTGAGAGGAGCTGCCACCTGACCGAAATTACGGATGAAACGACGATAGAAGTTCGCGAAGCCGAGAAAGCGCTGCAGCTCGACGCGTGACTTAGGAGCGGGCCAATCAATGACAGCTTGGACCTTAGCGGGATCCATCTTAATGCCTTCAGCGGAAATAACAGAACCGAGAAATGTGACGGAGGAGGCATGAAAAGTGCACTTCTCAGCCTTCACAAAAAGACAATTCTCTAAAAGGCGCTGGAGGACACGTCGAACGTGCTGAAGATGAATCTGGAGTGACGGTGAAAAAATCAGGATATCGTCAAGGTAAACGAAAACAAAGATGTTCAGCATGTCTCTCAGGACATCATTGACTAATGCCTGAAAGACAGCTGGAGCGTTAGCGAGGCCGAAAGGAAGAACCCGGTATTCAAAGTGCCCTAACGGAGTGTTAAACGCCGTCTTCCACTCGTCCCCCTCCCTGATGCGCACGAGATGGTAAGCGTTACGAAGGTCCAACTTAGTGAAAAACCTGGCTCCCTGCAGGATCTCGAAGGCTGAAGACATAAGAGGAAGCGGATAACGATTCTTAACTGTTATGTCATTCAGCCCTCGATAATCTATGCAGGGGCGCAGAGACCCGTCCTTCTTCTTGACAAAAAAAACCCCCGCTCCGGCGGGAGAGGAGGAGGGGACTATGGTACCGGCGTCAAGAGCTACAGACAAATAATCCTCGAGAGCCTTACGTTCGGGAGCCGACAGAGAGTATAGTCTACCCCGGGGGGGAGTGGTTCCCGGAAGGAGATCAATACTACAATCATACGACCGGTGTGGAGGAAGAGAGGTGGCCCTGGACCGACTGAACACCGTGCGCAGATCGTGATATTCCTCCGGCACCCCTGTCAAATCACCAGGCTCCTCCTGTGAAGAAGAGACAGAGGAAACAGGAGGGATAGCAGACATTAAACATTTCACATGACAAGAGACGTTCCAGGAGAGGATAGAATTACTAGACCAATTAATGGAAGGATTATGACAAACTAGCCAGGGATGGCCCAAAACAACAGGTGTAAAAGGTGAACGAAAAATCAAAAAAGAAATGGTTTCGCTATGATTACCAGAAACAGTGAGGGTTAAAGGTAGCGTCTCACGCTGAATCCTGGGGAGAGGACTACCATCCAGGGCGAACAAGGCCGTGGACTCCCTTAACTGTCTGAGAGGAATGTCATGTTCCCGAGCCCAGGTCTCGTCCATAAAACAGCCCTCCGCCCCAGAGTCTATTAAGGCACTGCAGGAAGCTGACGAACCGGTCCAGCGTAGATGGACCGACAAGGTAGTGCAGGATCTTGAAGGAGAGACAGGAGTAGTAGCGCTCACCAGTAGCCCTCCGCTTACTGATGAGCTCTGGCTTTTACTGGACATGAAGTGACAAAATGACCAGCAGAACCGCAATAGAGACAGAGGCGGTTGGTGATTCTCCGTTCCCTCTCCTTAGTCGAGATGCGGATACCTCCCAGCTGCATAGGCTCAGCTCCCGAGCCGGCAGAGGAAGATGGTAGTGATGCGGAGAGGGGGGCAACGGAGAACGCGAGCTCCTTTCCACGAGCTCGGTGACGAAGATCAACCCGTCGCTCAATGCGAATAGCGAGTTCAATCAAGGAATCCACGCTGGAAGGAACCTCCCGGGAGAGAATCTCATCCTTTACCTCTGCGCGGAGACCCTCCAGAAGACGAGCGAGCAAAGCCGGCTCGTTCCAGCCACTGGAGGCAGCAAGAGTGCGAAACTCAATAGAGTAGTCTGTTATGGATCGATTGCCTTGACATAGGGAAGACAGGGCCCTGGAAGCCTCCTCCCCAAAAACAGATCGATCAAAAACCCGTATCATCTCCTCCTTAAAGTCCTGATACTGGTTAGTACACTCAGCCCTTGCCTCCCAGATTGCCGTGCCCCACTCACGAGCCCGTCCAGTAAGGAGAGATATGACGTAAGCGACACGAGCAGTGCTCCTGGCGTAAGTGTTGGGCTGGAGAGAAAACACAATATCACACTGGGTGAGGAACGAGCGGCATTCAGTGGGCTCCCCAGAGTAACACGGCGGGTTATTGATTCTGGGCTCCGGAGATTCGAAAGCCCTGGAAGTGGCCGGTGGATCGAGGCGGAGATGGTGAACCTGTTCTGTGAGGTTGGAGACTTGGGTGGCCAGGGTCTCAACGGCATGTCGAGCAGCAGACAATTCCTGCTCGTGTCTGCCTAGCATCGCTCCCTGGATCTCGACGGCTGAGTGGAGAGGATCCGAAGTCGCTGGGTCCATTCTTGGTCGGATTCTTCTGTTATGGTGCGTGAATGAGGACCCAAAAGCGAATTAACAAACAGAGTACTTTAATGACGAACATACGTGGGCTCAGATGGACAGGTAGATTCCGACAGGACAGGACAAGGTTGCAGCACACACGATGATAGTCTGGTTCAGGCATGAGACACACAAACAAACAAACAAGAATCCGACAAGGACAGGAGCAGAAACAGAGAGAGATATAGGGACCTAATCAGAGGGAAAAAGGGAACAGGTGGGGAACGGGGTGAATGGGTAATTAGGAGGAGACAAGGCACAGCTGGGGAAAAGAGGGGGAGAAAAGGTAACATAACAACGACCAGCAGAGGGAGACAGGGTGAAGGGAAAGGACAGAGACAAGACAACATGACAGTTATAGTTGTTGAGCGTTCTCAACGGACATGGTTAATGAAGTCGTAAGATGTCTAGCTAGTCATTTGTTATGCTAACAAGCTAGCATGAAGTCGTAAGATGTCTAGCTCGTCATTTGTTATGCTAACAAGCTAGCAAAAAGTTGCATGACAACTGCATCAACTTCCGGCAGACAGGTGAAGCTCAACTGAATGGATACCGTTCGTTTACAGTATACTAAAATAAATTAATAGTATACAGCATGTAGTATATACTCATTAAGTATGTAGTATATAGTATGTTAGTATGGGTATTCGAATACAAGTTTGTGTGAGAGGTGAACATCCCCTGATATACCCCATTATATACTCCTTACCTAGAGCAACATTACCTGATATACCCCATTATATACTCCCTACCTACAACATCACCTGATATACCCCATTATATACTCCCTACCTACAGCAAGATCACATCACCTGATATACCCCATTATACACTCTCTACCTACAGCAAGATCACCTGATATACCCAGACCAGATACCCAATTTGAGGGTATCAAATATTGTTCTGTTATGATGTTATGAATGTGATATTGTCCTCTGTAGGTTAGTTGGTAGGTGCTTGCAACACCGGCATAGTAGGTAGTATTTCCAGGACCACCCATAAAATGTATGTACACACAACTGTAAGTCGTTGGTTAGAGCCTGTAAGTCAGCATTTCACTGTAAGGTCTACCTACACCTGTTGTATTCAGCATTTCACTGTGAGGTCTACTACACCTGTTGTATTCAGCATTTCACTGTAAGGTCTACTACACCTGTTGTATTCAGCATTTCACTGTAAGGTCTACCTACACCTGTTGTATTCAGCATTTCACTGTGAGGTCTACTACACCTGTTGTATTCAGCATTTCACTGTAAGGTCTACTACACCTGTTGTATTCAGCATTTCAGTGTAAGGTCTCCTACACCTGTTGTATTCAGCATTTCACTGTAAGGTCTACTACACCTGTTGTATTCAGCATTTCACTGTGAGGTCTACTACACCTGTTGTATTCAGCATTTCACTGTGAAGTCTACTACACCTGTTGTATTCAGCATTTCAGTGTAAGGTCTACTACACCTGTTGTATTCAGCATTTCACTGGTCTACTACACCTGTTGTATTCAGCATTTCACTGTAAGGTCTACTACACCTGTTGTATTCAGCATTTCACTGGTCTACTACACCTGTTGTATTCAGCATTTCACTGTAAGGTCTACTACACCTGTTGTATTCAGCATTTCACTGTGAGGTCTACTACACCTGTTGTATTCAGCATTTCACTGTGAGGTCTACTACACCTGTTGTATTCAGCATTTCACTGTGAGGTCTACTACACCTGTTGTATTCAGCATTTCACTGGTCTACTACACCTGTTGTATTCAGCATTTCACTGTGAGGTCTACTACACCTGTTGTATTCAGCATTTCACTGTAAGGTCTACTACACCTGTTGTATTCAGCATTTCACTGTAAGGTCTACTACACCTGTTGTATTCAGCATTTCACTGTAAGGTCTACTACACCTGTTGTATTCAGCATTTCACTGTAAGGTCTACTACACCTGTTGTATTCAGCATTTCACTGTGAGGTCTACTACACCTGTTGTATTCAGCATTTCACTGTGAGGTCTACTACACCTGTTGTATTCAGCATTTCACTGTAAGGTCTACTACACCTGTTGTGTTCAGCATTTCACTGTAAGGTCTACTACACCTGTTGTATTCAGCATTTCACTGTGAGGTCTACTACACCTGTTGTATTCAGCATTTCACTGTAAGGTCTACTACACCTGTTGTATTCAGCATTTCACTGTGAGGTCTACTACACCTGTTGTATTCAGCATTTCACTGTGAGGTCTACTACACCTGTTGTATTCAGCATTTCACTGTGAGGTCTACTACACCTGTTGTATTCAGCATTTCACTGTGAGGTCTACTACACCTGTTGTATTCAGCATTTCACTGTGAGGTCTACTACACCTGTTGTATTCAGCATTTCACTGGTCTACTACACCTGTTGTATTCAGCATTTCACTGTAAGGTCTACTACACCTGTTGTATTCAGCATTTCACTGTAAGGTCTACTACACCTGTTGTATTCAGCATTTCACTGTGAGGTCTACTACACCTGTTGTATTCAGCATTTCAGTGTAAGGTCTACTACACCTGTTGTATTCAGCATTTCACTGTGAGGTCTACTACACCTGTTGTATTCAGCATTTCACTGTGAGGTCTACTACACCTGTTGTATTCAGCATTTCACTGTAAGGTCTACTACACCTGTTGTATTCAGAATTTCACTGTAAGGTCTACTACACCTGTTGTATTCAGCATTTCACTGTAAGGTCTACTACACCTGTTGTATTCAGCATTTCACTGTAAGGTCTACTACACCTATTGTATTCAGCATTTCACTGTGAGGTCTACTACACCTGTTGTATTCAGCATTTCACTGTGAGGTCTACTACACCTGTTGTATTCAGCATTTCACTGTAAGGTCTACTACACCTGTTGTAGTCATCATTTCACTGTGAGGTCTACTACACCTGTTGTATTCAGCATTTCAGTGTAAGGTCTACTACACCTGTTGTATTCAGCATTTCACTGTAAGGTCTACTACACCTGTTGTATTCAGCATTTCACTGTGAGGTCTACTACACCTGTTGTATTCAGCATTTCACTGTGAGGTCTACTACACCTGTAGTATTCAGCATTTCAATGTGAGGTCTACTACACCTGTTGTATTCAGCAGTTCACTGTGAGGTCTACTACACCTGTTGTATTCGGCGCACGTGACAAATAAACTTTGATTTGATATAGAAGCGTCAGCTAAATAACATATATTCTTATTATATTAGAATTATTATCATATAGAGGTTTTGAAAAATAATCAACTGCCAACCGTTCTCTTGGAGAGTATCTGCTGGGGCATCAGATTTGTTGTCCAGCTCAGCCCCAGCAGATACTCTCCAAGAGAACGGTTGGCAGTATCTGCTGGGGCATCAGATCTGTTGTCCAGCTCAGCAATAACAGACGTTTGTTTCCTGTCTCTACAGCGGTCTGATGAAACCAGGGCTGAACGCTATCATGGGGGCCACAGGAAGCGGGAAGTCATCGTAAGTGACATTTTCAGCTGACTCTGACAAACCTGTGACTCTCATTGAACGTTGTGAGCTAACGAATGGTTGTGTTGGGGTTGTTTAAAAAAAAGTTGTATTGTACTATAGTTGTGTAAAGGTTGTGGTTGTGTTGTAGTTGTGTAAAGGTTGGGGTTGTGTTGTAGTTGTGTAACGGTTGGGGTTGTGTTATAGTTGTGTACAGGTTGGGGTTGTATTATAGTTGTGTAACGGTTGGGGTTGTGTTATAGTTGTGTACAGGTTGGGGTTGTGTTGTAGTTGTGTAAAGGTTGGGGTTGTGTTATAGTTGTGTAAAGGTTGTATTATAGATAGTTGTGTAAAGGTTGGGGTTGTGTTATAGTTGTGTAAAGGTTGTATTATAGATAGTTGTGTAAAGGTTGGGGTTGTATTATAGTTGTGTAAAGGTTGTGGTTGTGTTATAGTTGTGTACAGGTTGGGGTTGTGTTGTAGTTGTGTAAAGGTTGGGGTTGTGTTATAGTTGTGTACAGGTTGGGGTTGTGTTATAGTTGTGTAAAGGTTGGGGTTGTGTTGTAGTTGTGTAAAGGTTGGGGTTGTGTTGTAGTTCTGTAACGGTTGGGGTTGTATTATAGTTGTGTACAGGTTGGGGTTGTATTATAGTTGTGTAAAGGTTGGGGTTGTGTTATAGTTGTGTACAGGTTGGGGTTGTGTACAGGTTGGGGTTGTATTATAGTTGTGTAACGGTTGGGGTTGTGTTATAATTGTGTACAGGTTGGGGTTGTGTTGTAGTTGTGTAAAGGTTGGGGTTGTGTTATAGTTGTGTACAGGTTGGGGTTGTGTTATAGTTGTGTAACGGTTGGGGTTGTGTTATAGTTGTGTACAGGTTGGGGTTGTATTATAGTTGTGTAAAGGTTGGGGTTGTGTTATAGTTGTGTACAGGTTGGGGTTGTGTTGTAGTTGTGTAAAGGTTGAGGTTGTGTTATAGTTGTGTAAAGGTTGTATTATAGATAGTTGTGTAAAGGTTGGGGTTGTATTATAGTTGTGTAAAGGTTGTGGTTGTGTTATAGTTGTGTACAGGTTGGGGTTGTGTTGTAGTTGTGTAAAGGTTGGGGTTGTGTTATAGTTGTGTACAGGTTGGGGTTGTGTTATAGTTGTGTAAAGGTTGAGGTTGTGTTGTAGTTGTGTAAAGGTTGGGGTTGTGTTGTAGTTGTGTAACGGTTGGGGTTGTGTTATAGTTGTGTACAGGTTGGGGTTGTGTTGTAGTTGTGTAAAGGTTGTATTATAGATAGTTGTGTAAAGGTTGTGGTTGTGTAAAAGTTGGGGTTGTGTTATAGTTGTGTAAAGGTTGGGGTTGTGTTGTAGTTGTGTAAAGGTTGGGGTTGTGTTATAGTTGTGTACAGGTTGGGGTTGTGTTGTAGTTGTGTAAAGGTTGGGGTTGTATTGTAGTTGTGTAAAGGTTGGGGTTGTGTTGTAGTTGTGTAAAGGTTGGGGTTGTGTTATAGTTGTGTACAGGTTGGGGTTGTGTTATAGTTGTGTAAAGGTTGGGGTTGTGTTGTAGTTGTGTACAGGTTGGGGTTGTGTTATAGTTGTGTACAGGTTGGGGTTGTGTTATAGTTGTGTAAAGGTTGGGGTTGTGTTATAGTTGGGTAAAGGTTGGGGTTGTGTTGTAGTTGTGTAAAGGTTGGGGTTGTGTTATAGTTGTGTACAGGTTGGGGTTGTGTTGTAGTTGTGTAAAGGTTGGGGTTGTATTGTAGTTGTGTAAAGGTTGGGGTTGTGTTGTAGTTGTGTAAAGGTTGGGGTTGTGTTATAGTTGTGTACAGGTTGGGGTTGTGTTATAGTTGTGTAAAGGTTGGGGTTGTGTTGTAGTTGTGTACAGGTTGGGGTTGTGTTATAGTTGTGTACAGGTTGGGGTTGTGTTATAGTTGTGTAAAGGTTGGGGTTGTGTTATAGTTGTGTAAAGGTTGGGGTTGTGTTGTAGTTGTGTAAAGGTTGGGGTTGTGTTATAGTTGTGTAAAGGTTGGGGTTGTGTTGTAGTTGTGTACTGGTTGGGGTTGTATTATAGTTGTGTAAAGGTTGGGGTTGTGTTATAGTTGTGTAAAGGTTGGGGTTGTGTTATAGTTGTGTAAAGGTTGGGGTTGTGTTGTAGTTGTGTAACGGTTGGGGTTGTGTTATAGTTGTGTAAAGGTTGGGGTTGTGTTGTAGTTGTGTACAGGTTGGGGTTGTATTATAGTTGTGTAAAGGTTGGGGTTGTGTTGTAGTTGTGTAACGGTTGGGGTTGTATTATAGTTGTGTAAAGGTTGGGGTTGTGTTATAGTTGTGTAAAGGTTGGGGTTGTGTTATAGTTGTGTAAAGGTTGGGTTTGTGTTGTAGTTGTGTAACGTTGGGGTTGTGTTATAGTCGTGTAAAGGTTGGGGTTGTGTAAAGGTTGGGGTTGTGTTATAGTTGTGTAAAGGTTGGGGTTGTGTTATAGTTGTGTAAAGGTTGTGGTTGTGTTATAGTTGTGTAAAGGTTGGGGTTGTGTTGTAGTTGTGTAACGGTTGGGGTTGTGTTATAGTTGTGTAAAGGTTGGGGTTGTGTTATAGTTGTGTAAAGGTTGGGGTTGTGTTATAGTTGTGTAAAGGTTGTGGTTGTGTTATAGTTGTGTAAAGGTTGGGGTTGTGTTGTATTATAGTTGTGTAAAGGTTGGGGTTGTATTGTAGTTGTGTAAAGGTTGGGGTTGTGTTGTAGTTGTGTAAAGGTTGGGGTTGTGTTGTGTTATAGTTGTGTAAAGGTTGTATTATAGATAGTTGTGTAAAAGTTGGGGTTGTGTTATAGTTGTGTAAAGGTTGGGGTTGTGTAAAGGTTGGGGTTGTGTTATAGTTGTGTAAAGGTTGTGGTTGTGTTATAGTTGTGTAAAGGTTGTGGATATGTTGTGTAAAGGTTGTGGATGTGTTGTGTGTAGGTTTCTGGATGTGCTGGCAGCCAGGAAGGACCCAGCAGGTCTGGCTGGAGAGGTGTTGATAGACGGAGCTCCTCAACCTCCCAACTTCAAATGTCTCTCAGGATACGTGGTCCAGGTGGGGGACTGGACACACACACATACACGCACGCACGCACGCACACACACACACACACACACACACACACACACACACACACACACACACACACACACACACACACACACACACACACACACACACACACACACACCAGTGACCAGACTACAGTCACAAGTGTCAATGTGTGTGCTTTGGGAATACCCCACGTACGCCCCGCGTACAAACACATGAAAATAATTTTTCAACCAGGCACAAGAGACACAAAAGCCAGAAATAACGATATAATAAATGCATTTGAAGATCTTCTTCTTTTTGCAATCCCAAATGTCTCAGTGACACAAAGAATGGTTGTTTTGTTTGATAAATTCCTTCTTTATATCCCCAAAATGTTCATTTATTTGGCGCGTTTGATTCAGAAATACACCGGTCCCAACATGACTACAAAGTATCTAATAGGTTACCTGTAAACTAGGTCCAAACATTTCAAACAAAATTCATAATCCAACCTCAGCTATCCTAAAATTTAAATAATCGATCAAATTTAAGACAATAATAATCTGTTTCCAATACCGAAGAAAAATAACACGGAGCACGCTCCTGTTCACGCGCACCAAAATAGTAGGGACCTTCAGAGTGACACATGGAATGAATAGCACTACTTCTTCATTTCTCAAAAGGAAAAACATCGACCAATTTCTAAAGACTGGTGACATCTAGTGGAAGCCATAGGAACTGCAAACAGGTTCCAAATAGATAGGGTTTCCCATAGAAAATCTATGGCCTCGAGGTTTCGCCAAATCAGCTCTGTTATACGCACAGACATTAATTTAACGGTTTTAGAAACTTTAGAGTGTGTTCTATCCATATCAACCAATTATACGCTCATCCTAGCTTCTGGGCCTGAGTAACAGGCAGTTAACTTTGGGCTTTGCGTTTCATCAGGACATCAAAATGCTAAGAAGTTTTAAAGTACAAAAGGGAAAATAAATCATCATAAATATGGGTTGTATTTACACTGGTGTTTGTTATTCACTGGTTGACCTTGTCTTGTGCCAACAGGTCACAGGTCACACATCTTGCTGCTGTGATGGCACACTGTTGTACTTCACCCAGTAGATATGGGAGTTTAACAAAAATCGGGGTGGTTTTTCGAATTCTTTGTTGGTCTGTGTAATCTGAGGGAATATGTGTCTCTAATATGGTCATACATTGGGCAGGAGGTTAGGAAGTGCAGCTCAGTTTCCACTTCATTTTGTGGGCAGTGTGCACATAGCCTGTCTTCTCTTGAGAGCCAGGTCTGCCTACGGTGGCCTTTCTCAATAGCAAGGCTATGCTCACTGAGTCTGTACATAGTCAAAGCTTTCCTTAGGTTTGGGTCAGTCACAGTGGTCAGGTATTCTGCCACTGTGTACTCTCTGTTTAGGGCTAAATAGTTTTCGAGTTTGCTGTTTTTTTTGTTAATGTTTTACAACGTGTCAAGTAATTATCTTTTTGTTTTCTCATGATTTGATTGGGTCTAATTGTGCTGCTGTCCTGGGGCTCGGTGGGGTGTGTTTGTGTTTGTGAACAGAGCCCCAGGACCAGCTTGCTTAGGGGACTCTTCTCCAGGTTCATCTCTCTGTAGGTGATGGCTTTGTTATGGAATGTTTGGGAATCGCTTCCTTTTAGGTGGTTGTAGAATTTAATGGCTCTTTTCTGGATTTTGATAATTAGTGGGTATCGGCCTAATTCTGCTCTGCATGCATTATTTGGTGTTTTACGTTGTGCACAGAGGATATTTTTGCAGAATTCTGCATGCAGAGTCTCAATTTAGTGTTTGTCCCA
This sequence comes from Oncorhynchus mykiss, assembly GCF_057628025.1. Taxonomy (NCBI): domain Eukaryota; kingdom Metazoa; phylum Chordata; class Actinopteri; order Salmoniformes; family Salmonidae; genus Oncorhynchus; species Oncorhynchus mykiss. The sequence goes on from NC_143030.1 coordinate 6,517,531, forward strand.
TTTTGTGAGTTCTTGGTTGGTGAGCGGACCCCAGACCTCACAACCATAAAGGGCAATGGGCTCTATGACTGATTCAAGTATTTTTAGCCAGATCCTAATTGTTATGTTGAATTTTATGTTCCTTTTGATGGCATAGAATGCCCTTCTTGCCTTGTCTCTCAGATCGTTCAAAGCTCTGTGGAAGTTTCCTGTGGCGCTGATGTTTAGGCCGAGGTGTGTATAGTTTTTTGTGTGCTCTAGGGTAACAGTGTCTAGATGGAATTTGTATTTGTGGTCCTGGCAACTAGACCTTTTTTTGGAACACCATCATTTTTTGTCTTACTGAGATTTACTGTCAGGGCCCAGGTCTGACAGAATCTGTGCAGAAGATCTAGGTGCTGCTGTAGGCACTCCTTGGTTGGGGACAGAGGCACCAGATCATCAGCAAACAGTAGACAGTTGACTTCAGATTCTAGTAGGGTGAGGCCGGGTGCTGCAGACGCTTCTTGTGCCCTCGCCAATTCGTCAATATATATGTTGAAGAGGGTGGGGCTTAAGCTGCATCCCTGTCTCACCCCACGTCCCTGTGGGAAGAAATGTGTGTGTTTTTTGCATATTTTAACCGCACATTTGTTGTTTGTGTACATGGATTTTATAATGTCATATGTTTTACCCCCAACACCACTTGCCATCAATTTGTATAGCAGACCCTCATGCCAAATTGAGTCGTAAGCTTTTTTGAAATCAACAAAGCATGAGAAGACTTTGCCTTTGTTTTGGTTTGTTTGTTTGTCAATTAGGGTGTGCAAGGTGAATACGTGGTCTGTTGTACGGTGATTTGGTAAAAAGACAATTTGACATTTGCTCAGTACATTGTTTTCACTGAGGAAATGTACGAGTCTGCTGTTAATGATGATGCAGAGGATTTTCCCAAGGTTGTTGTTGATGCATATCCCACGGTAGTTATTGGGGCCAAATTTGTCTCCACTTTTGTGGATTGGGGTGATCAGTCCTTGGTTCCAAATATTGTGGAAAAGCAAGAGCTAAGGATGATGTTAAATAGTTTAAGTATAGCCAAATGGAATTTGTTGTCTGTATATTTTATCATTTCATTTAGGATACCATCAACACCACAGGCCTTTTTGGGTTGGAGGGGTTTTATTTTGTAGCTCATTCAAGGTAATTGGAGAATCCAGTGGGTTCTGGTAGTCTTTAATAGTTGATTCCAAGATTTGTATTTGATCATGTATATGTTTTTGCTGTTTGTTCTTTGTTATGGAGACAAATAGATTGGAGAAGTGGTTTATCCAAACATCTCCGTTTTGGATAGATAACTCTTCCTATTCTCTCTTTCTCCCCCCCCCCCCCCTCTCTCTCTCTCTCTCTCTCTGTCTGTCTCTCTCTCTCCCTGTCTGTCTCTCTCTCTCTCTGTCTGTCTCTCTCTCTCTGTCTCTGTCTCTCTGTGTCTCTGTCTCTCTCTCTCTGTCTCTGTCTGTCTCTCGCTCTCTCTCCCCCCCCCCCCTCTCTCTCTCTCTCCCCCCAACCCCCTATCAGGATGATGTGGTGATGGGAACTCTGACTGTGAGGGAGAACTTCCGTTTCTCTGCAGCGTTGCGTCTTCCGTCCTCCATCAGCCAGAAGGAGAAAGAGGACAAAGTCAACCGACTCATCACAGAACTGGGCCTCACTAAAGTAGCAGACTCACGGGTCAGTGTGGACGGGTTTATGTGGGGCTATGTGGGGGAGAGGACAGAGAGAGCGTGTGACTATGAATGTGTGTATTCTGTCTCCAGGTTGGTACCCAGTTGATCAGGGGAATATCAGGAGGGGAAAGGAAGAGGACAAACATTGGTATGGAGCTGATCATCGACCCTCCTGTTCTCTTTCTGGATGAACCCACCACCGGCCTGGACGCGAGCACAGCTAACTCTGTACTACTACTGCTCAAGAGGTAGAACCTGGGTATTGTAGTTCTAATATTGTAGGGTTAGTCTGGGTATTGTAGTTCTCTTTCTAGATGAACCCACCACCGGCCTGGACGCGAGCACAGCTAACTCTGTACTACTACTGCTCAAGAGGTAGAACCTGGGTATTGTAGTTCTAATATTGAGGGGGTTAGTCTGGGTATTGTAGTCTGGGTATTGCAGTGTGGGTGTTGTAGTGCTAATACTGCGGGTTAGTCTGGGTGTTGCAGTCTGGGTGTTGAGGTCTGGGTATTGCAGTCTGGCTGTTGCAGTCTGGGTGTTGTAGTCTGGGTATTGTAGTCTGGGTATTGTAGTCTGGGAATTGTAGTCTGGGTATTGCAATCTGGGTATTGCAATCTGGGTGGGTGGGTGTTGTAGTCTGGGTGGGTGGGTATTGCAGTCTGGGTATTGCAGTCTGGGTGTTGTAGTGTTGCAGTCTGGGTGTTGCAGTCTGGGTATTGTAGTCTGGGTGTTGCAGTCTGGGTATTGCAGTCTGGGTATTGTAGTTCTAATATTGAGGGGTTAGCCTGGGTATTGTAGTCTGGGTATTGTAGTCTGGGTATTGCAGTCTGGGTATTGCAGTCTGGGTATTGTAGTTCTAATATTGAGGGGTTAGCCTGGGTATTGTAGTCTGGGTATTGTAGTCTGGGTATTGCAGTCTGGGTATTGTGGTCTGGGTATTGCAGTCTGGGTGTTGCAGTCTGGGTATTGCAGTCTGGGTATTGTAGTTCTAATATTGAGGGGTTAGCCTGGGTATTGTAGTCTGGGTATTGTTGTAGTGTTGCAGTCTGGGTGTTGCAGTCTGGGTATTGTAGTCTGGGTGTTGCAGTCTGGGTGTTGCAGTCTGGGTATTGCAGTCTGGGTATTGTAGTTCTAATATTGAGGGGTTAGCCTGGGTATTGTAGTCTGGGTATTGCAGTCTGGGTATTGCAGTCTGGGTATTGCAGCTGGGTGGGTGTTGTAGTGTTGTAGTCTGGGGTGGGTGGGTATTGTAATCTGGGTATTGCAGTCTGGGTGTTGTAGTGTTGCAATCCGGGTATTGTAGTCTGGGTATTGTAGTTCTAATATTATAGGGTTAGTCTGGGTATTGTAGTATGGGTATTGTAACACTAACCCTCCTCCTCTCTCTCTATCAGGATGTCTAGTCATGGCCGTACCATCATCCTGTCCATCCACCAGCCTCGTTATTCCATCTTCCGTCTGTTTGACAGTCTGACTCTGCTGGTTAGCGGCAAACAGGTTTACCACGGCCCCGCTCAGAGTGCTCTAGACTACTTCTCTAACATCGGTGAGACTCAATCCTTAGAAATAACCTGTTTCTAGTGAGTCTAAATCACACTCCTCCTGCTAACCAGACAGTGTAGTCTCAGCTCTCTGCTGGCAAACCAAGTTATGAAATGTCTAGAGTTACTGAACAGTTATTATATCCATCATTATATTGTCTCTCTTTAGAGGTTACTAAGAACAGAGGTATTTGAGATCCATTCAGTGTATCAATGTTTCAACCTTTCCTGTATCCAAACCTTTTCTGTATCTATAAACAATGTAATTACAACTATGATGTCATCATTACCCAGGGTACACTTGTGAACCCCACAACAACCCGGCTGACTTCTTCCTGGACGTGATCAATGGAGACTCTACCTCCATCGCCTTCGACAGGATAAAGGAAGCAGACGGTGAGTTCTGATTGGCTAAGGAGCAGAGTCAGTGGGCGGGATCAGTCAGGTCATCCAATGGCAATTTTGTCTCTTCATATCCTCCCTCCCTAACTTTGTTTACCCTCCATTTACCTCTGTTCTGGCCCCTCTATTCCCCCCCCCCCCCCCCCCCCCAGACTCGGACCCAGACAGGGTAACCAGTTCCAGGCAGAACATCGAGGACCATCTGGTCCAGGAGTACCGGGGGAGTCAGTACTATGGAGAGACCAAGGCCCAGTTAGAACGCATCACCATGAACAGAGAGTACAGGTACCAACACACACTCTCTCTCTGTCTGTCTGTCTGTCTGTCTCTCTCTCTGTCTCTCTCTCTGTCTCTCTCTCTCTCTCTCTCTCTGTCTGTCTGTCTGTCTGTCTGTCTGTCTGTCTGTCTGTCTGTCTGGTCTGGTCTGGTCTGGTCTGGTCTGTCCTCTGCAAGTTAATGGACAATCTTCTTGTTGTTGTTCTCCAGTGTGAAGACTCCCTCTCGGACAATCACGTACAACACCTCCTTCTCTACTCAGTTCAGATGGGTCCTGAAGAGAACCTTCACTAACCTCATCCTCAACCCTCAGACGTCCTTCGCTCAGGTGTGTGTCTGTATGTGTGTGTTGCTGTGTGTGTGTTACACTCACAGAAGTTCCAAAAGAATAAAGACATTTCAATTGTCATATTATGTCAATGTACAGATTTGTAATGATGTGCAAATAGTAGTTCAAGTACAAAAGGGAAACTAAATAAACATGAATATAGGCTGTATTTACAATGGTGTTTGTTCTTCACTGGTTGCCCTTTTCTTGTTGCAACAGGTCACAAATATTGCTGCTGTGATGGCACACTGTGATATTTCACCCAGTAGATATGGGAGTTTATCAAAATTTGATTTGTTTTCAAATTCTTTGTTGGTCTGGAAGCTCTCCTATCTATCTACAGTGGGGAGAACAAGTATTTGATACACTGCCGATTTTGCAGGTTTTCCCTACTTACAAAGCATGTAGAGGTCTGTAATTTTTATCATAGGTACACTTCAACTGTGAGAGATGGAATCTAAAACAAAAATCCAGAAAATCACATTGTATGATTTTTAAGTAATTAATTTGCATTTTATTGCATGACATAAGTATTTGATACATCAGAAAAGCAGAACTTAATATTTGGTTTGCAATTACAGAGATCAAACGTTTCCTGTAGTTCTTGACCAGGTTTGCACACACTGCAGCAGTGATTTTGGCCCACTCCTCCATACAGACCTTCTCCAGATCCTTCAGGATTCGGGGCTGTCGCTGGGCAATACAGACATTCAGCTCCCTCCAAAGATTTTCTATTGGGTCCAGGTCTGGAGACTGGCTAGGACACTCCAGGACCTAAGATTCTTCTTACGGAGCCACTCCTTAGTTGCCCTGGCTGTGTGTTTCGGGTCGTTGTCATGCTGGAAGACCCAGCCACGACCCATCTTCAATGCTCTTAATGAAGGAAGAAGGTTGTTGGCCAAGATCTTGCGATACATGGCCCCATCCCATCCTCCCCTCAATACAGTGCAGTCGTCCTGTCCCCTTTGCAGAAAAGCATCCCCAAAGAATGATGCTTCCACCTCCATGCTTCACGGTTGGGATGGTGTTCTTGGGGTTGTACTCATCCTTCTTCTTCCTCCAAACACGGCGAGTGGAGTTTAGACCAAAAAGCTCTATTTTTGTCTCATCAGACCACATGACCTTCTCCCATTCCTCCTCTGGATCATCCAGATGGTCATTGGCAAACTTCAGACGGGCCTGGACATGCTCTGGCTTGAGCAGGGGGACCTTGCGTCTGCTGCAGGATTTTAATCCATGACTGCATAGTGTGTTACTAATGGTTTTCTTTGAGACTGTGGTCCCAGCTCTCTTCGGGTCATTGACCAGGTCCTGCCGTGTAGTTCTGGGCTGATCCTTCACCTTCCTCATGATCATTGATGCCCCACGAGGTGAGATCTTGCATGGAGCCCCAGACCGAGTGTGACTGACTGTCATCTTGAACTTCTTCCATTTTCTAATAATTGCGCCAACAGTTGTTGCCTTCTCACCAAGCTGCTTGCCTATTGTCCTGTAGCCCATCCCAGCCTTGTGCAGGTCTACAATTGTATCCCTGATGTCCTTACACAGCTCTCTGGTCTTGGCCATCATGGAGAGGTTGGAGTCTGTACATAGTCAAAGCTTTCCTTAAGTTTGTGTCAGTCACAGTGGTCAGGTATTCTGCCGCTGTGTAATCTCTGTTTAGGGCCAAATAGCATTCTAGTTTGCTCACTTTTTTTGTTAATTCTTTCCAATATGTCAAGTAATTATCTTTTTGTTTTCTCATGATTTGATCTATCTCTCTCTCTATCTCTCTATCTAATCCAGATTGGAGTGACTGTGTTCCTGGCCCTCATCGTTGGGGCCATATTCTTCGGAGTGAAGAATGACCAGAGTGGCTTACAGAACAGGTCTGTGTGTTCGTATGCATTTAATGTGTGTGTATGAGTTTAATGTGTGTGTGTGTGTGTGTGTGTGTGTGTGTGTGTGTTTAATATAATGTATTACACGTTTTTTTCAATTGCTAACTAACAATGCTAACTAACAATGCTAACTAACAATGCTAACTAACAATGCTAACTAATAATGCTAACTAACAATGCTAACTAACAATGCTAACTAATAATGCTAACTAACAATGCTAACTAATAATGCTAACTAACAATGCTAACTAACAATGCTAACTAACAATGCTAACTAACAATGCTAACTAATAATGCTAACTAACAATGCTAACTAATAATGCTAACTAACAATGCTAACTAACAATGCTAACTAACAATGCTAACTAACAATGCTAACTAATAATGCTAACTAACAATGCTAACTAACAATGCTAACTAACAATGCTAACTAACAATGCTAACTAACAATGCTAACTAATAATGCTAACTAACAATGCTAACTAACAATGCTAACTAACAATGCTAACTAACAATGCTAATCGCGTTGGTCAAAACTGAAGTCACATCGTAGAAACTCTTCACACAGTCAGTGAAACAGAAGTGTATGTGGACCAAACTTTGAATCGTTTTTCATTGCTTTCACACAAAATACATTCAATGACCACATTCTTCTCAAAATCCATCAACTCTTTTCTCGTTCACACTCCACTATATATTTGCAGCGCATTTTCAAATGCTAACACCCTGTTTCCAAAACTGTTAAAGACACATTCAAAACAGAATGATGGTAAATGTCGTGCATTTCTACAGTAACCAGACAGAAACATATAGAAAATCTCAGCAGAATATTTAATCATTTCAAACAAGCAATTTCAGCTGAAAGCCTACCCAAGGTTTTAGGCATTTATTTATGAATTTATTTCACCTTTATTTAACCAGGTAGGCCAGTTGAGAACACCTTTATTTAACCAGGTAGGCTAGTTGAGAACAAGTTCTAATTTACAACTGCGACCTGGCCAAGATAAAGCATAGCAGTTTGACACATACAACGACACAGAGTTACACATGGAATAAAACAAACGCACAGTCAATAACACAATTGAAAAATCTATATACAGTGTGCAAATGAGATTAGGGAGGTAAAGGCAATAAATAGGCCATAGTAGCGAAGTGTCCTGTTTTTAGTCTCGTTACCAAACAGACAGAAGAGGTCGGCTTCGAAATGATTTCGTTTTGGAAACGTGGATCAAGGAAAACAGGTTGTTGGGGAAAGAAGAGTGGCAGGGTTGGATTAGACATTCCAGGAGATACTTTTCAAGATGCATCGCCAGAGAACACATCAGATGAAATGTAGATGAGGACTTATGGCCAAATGCAGGAGAGAGAGAGAACTAGAACCCTCACAGGACTGTACAGTATGAGTGATTATACTATACATGTTGATGAGAACCAGAACCCTCACAGTACTGTACAGTATGAGTGATTATACATGTTGATGAGAACTAGAACCCTCACTGAGAGGAATCATATGGGTGGTCCTGAGAGGAATCATATGGGTGGTCCTAACAGGAATCGTATGGGTGGTCCTAACAGGAATCGTATGGGTGGTCCTAACAGGAATCTAATGGGTGGTCCTGAGAGGAATCGTATGGGTGGTCCTGAGAGGAATCATATGGGTGGTCCTAACAGGAATCGTATGGGTGGTCCTGAGAGGAATCATATGGGTGGTCCTGAGAGGAATCGTATGGGTGGTCATGAGAGGAATCATATGGGTGGTCCTAAGAGGAATCATATGGGTGGTCCTAACAGGAATCGTATGGGTGGTCCTGAGAGGAATCATATGGGTGGTCCTGAGAGGAATCATATGGGTGGTCCTAAGAGGAATCATATGGGCGGTCCTAAGAGGAATCATATGGGTGGTCCTAAGAGGAATCATATGGGTGGTCCTAACAGGAATCGTATGGGTGGTCCTGAGAGGAATCATATGGGTGGTCCTGAGAGAAATCATATGGCTGGTCCTGAGAGGAATCATGTGGGTGGTCCTAAGAGGAATCATATGGGCGGTCCTAAGAGGAATCATATGGGTGGTCCTAAGAGGAATCATATGGGTGGTCCTAACAGGAATCGTATGGGTGGTCCTGAGAGGAATCATATGGGTGGTCCTGAGAGAAATCATATGGGTGGTCCTGAGAGGAATCATATGGGTGGTCCTGAGAGGAATCGTATGGGTAGTCCTGATAGGAATCGTATGGGTGACCCTGAGAGGAATCGCATGGGTGGTCCTGACAGGAATCGTATGGGCGGTCCTAAGAGGAATCTAATTTATGTGTATGTGATCCATGTGTGTGTGTTGAACGTGTGTCTGTGTGTGTGTGTGTGTGTGTGTGTGTGTGTGTGTGTGTGTGTGTGGTTGTGTGTGTGTGTGTTGTCGTCTCTACCAGGATGGGTGCTCTATTCTTCATCACCACCAATCAGTGTTTCAGTTCCGTGTCTTCTGCTGAGCTCTTCATCACCGAGAGAAAACTGTTCATGTGAGTAACACACACACACACACACACACACACACACACACACACACACACACACACACACTCTCTCTCTCTGTCTCTCTGTCTCTCTGTCTCTCTCTCTCTCTCTCTCTCTCTCGCTCTCTCTCTCTCTCTGTCTCTCTCTCTCTCTGTCTCTCTCTCTCTGTCTCTCTCTGACTCTCTGTCTCTCTCTCTCTCTCTCTCTCTCTCTCTCTCTCTCTCTCTCTCTCTCTCTCTGACTCTCTGTATCTCTCTGTCTCTGTCTCTGTCTCTGCCTCTGTCTCTCTCTCTCTCTCTCTCTCTCTCTCTCTCTCTCTCTCTCTCTCTCTCTCTCTCTCTCTCTCTCTCTCTCTCCCCCCAGTCATGAGTACATCAGTGGTTACTACAGAGTATCAGTCTACTTCCTGTGTAAATTACTCAGTGACATCATCACCTTAAGGACGCTCCCTGCCATCTTCTTCAGCTGTGTGGCTTACTTCATGATCGGTGGGTAGACACAATGAACACTAACCCATGATCGGTGGGTAGACCCTCCACCCTCGTAGACACAGTGAACCCTAACCCATGATCGGTGGGTAGACCCTCCACCCTCGTAGACACAGTGAACCCTAACCCTTGATCGCTGGGTAGACACAGTGAACCCTAACCCATGATCGGTGGGTAGACACAGTGAACCCTAACCCATGATCGCTGGGTAGACCCTTCACACACACAAACAAACCAATGAACGAACACACACACACACACACACACACATCATTCAGTCAGTGTCATGTCACATCCCTTCTAGTATAATATTTATATTTCTGTGTTCTGATCTAGCATTGTATTTCTGTGTTCTGATCTAGCATTGTATTTCTATGTCGTAATCTCGTGTTAAATTTCAGTTGTCATCTAGTATTATATTTCTCTGTTCCAATCTCATAATATATTTTTATTTACCAATCTAGTATTATGTTTCTCTGTTCTGATCATTTATTATATTTATCTATGTTCTGCTCTAGTCTTATATTTCTATGTTGTAATCTAGTATTACACTTCTCTGTTCTGATCTAGTATTATATTTATATGGTCTGATCTAGTATATTTCTGTTCTGATCTGGTATGTTTCTGTTCTGATCTGGTATTATATTACTCTGTTCTGATCTAGCATAATATTTATATGTTCTGATCTAGTATATTCCTGTTCTCATCTAGTGTTATATTTCTATGTTCTGATCTAGTATATTTCTGTTCTCATCTAGTGTTATATTTCTATGTTCTGATCTAGTATATTTCTGTTCTGATCTGGTATTATATTACTCTGTTCTGATCTAGCATAATATTTATATGTTCTGATCTAGTATATTTATGTTCTCATCTAGTGTTATATTTCTATGTTCTGATATAGTATATTTCTGATCTAGTATAATATTAATATGGTCTGATCTAGTATATTTCTGGTCTGATCTAGTATATTTCTGTTCTGATCTAGCATAATATTAATATGGTCTGATCTAGTATATTTCTGTTCTGATCTAGTATATTTCTGATCTAGTATAATATTAATATGGTCTGATTTAGTATATTTCTGTTCTGGTATTCTATTACTCTGTTCTGATTTAGTATATTTCTGTTCTGATCTGGTATTCTATTACTCTGTTCTGATTTAGCATATTTCTGTTCTGGTATTCTATTACTCTGTTCTGATTTAGTATATTTCTGTTCTGATCTGGTATTCTATTACTCTGTTCTGATTTAGTATATTTCTGTTCTGATCTGGTATTCTATTACTCTGTTCTGATTTAGTATATTTCTGTTCTGATCTGGTATTCTATTACTGTGTTCTGATCTAGTATATTTATGTTCTCATCTAGTGTTATATTTCTATGTTCTGATATAGTATATTTCTGATCTAGTATAATATTAATATGGTCTGATCTAGTATATTTCTGTTCTGATCTAGTATGACATTTCTCTATTCTCCAGGGTTTAAAGCTACAGTCGAGGCCTTCTTCCTGTTCATGTTGACCGTAGCTCTGGTAGCCTATACAGCTACTGCTATGACCATGGCTATATCAGCTGACCAGAGTGTTGTGGCGATCGCCAACATCTTCATGACCATAGCCTTCGTCTTCATGATGGTGAGAGCGACAGAGAGAGACTAAATAATTTGTGATGGTTTGTTTTGGCAATGTTAGCATGTTTTTCCCATGCCAATGAAGCCCCTTTGAATTGAATTGAGACACATATACACACACACACACACACACACACACACACACACACACACACACACACACACACACACACACACACACACACACACACACTAATATGAGATTATTATAAACATCAAAAATAATGTTGCTCTCCTCTTCTGCCCCCCACTCCCCTCCCCTTCTCTCGCTTTCCTTCCTAACCTCTCCCCTTCCTCCTCTTCTCTCCCACTCCCCTCTCCCTACACCTCCCACTCCCCTTCCTCCTCTTCTCTCCCCTCCCCTCCTCTCCTCCCACCCCTCCTCTTCTCTCCCCTCCCCTCATCTCCCCTCCCCCTCCTCTTCTCCTCCCTCCCCTCCCTCTTCTCTCCCCTCCCTTATCAGATCTTCTCAGGCCTGTTGGTGAACCTGCCCAGTATTGTTGAGTGGCTAGCCTGGTTCCAGTACCTCAGCATCCCTCGGTACGGACTAACAGCTCTCCAAATTAATGAGTTTGTAGGTCTCCAGTTCTGTGGAGACATTCCCCTCAACGGCACCTTGCCCCCTGGTATGACGTAAGTGATAATGTCTCACTATACCTTTTAAAATTACCCATTGATGTCAGGAGAGTTATTTTACAAGGGAGATCTGTCTCTCAGTGAGATTCTCCATAATTGAGGTGTTTGTTTCTGAGGTAGGAACCTTTCTCTCCTGTGTCCAGATGCACGGGGGAAGACTTTCTGAAGAACCAGGGGATCGACTACACCACGTGGGGGCTGTGGCAGAATCACGTTGCCCTGGCAATCATGACCGTAATCTTCATGGCGATCGCATACTTCAAACTACGCTTCACTAAGAAGTTCACATAGAAGTCATGGGTTAAGCCTATTGTACACCTTCCCGTTCCTTGCCGTCCCCTTGGTCCGCTCAAACGAAATGCTGCAATATCCAACTTCCACTTCTGTCCGCATGGGACTCTGAAATGTCAGCGTGGGACTCTGAAATGTCAGCATGGGACTCTTAAATGTCAGTGTGGGACTCTGAAATGTCAGTGTGGGACTCTGAAATGTCAGTGTGGGACTCTGAAATGTCAGTGTGGGACTCTGAAATGTCAGCGTCCGAAGGACACTTTTCAAGGGAGGTACGCAGATGTGGACAGGAGCAGATGTTTCGATTGAAGCGGAAGTTGAAATTAGGTATTTAGAGGTCAGGGGCAATGTTCCTTTTAATTGTTTTTTGGGTACTGGGCAAATTTCAGGTTTAGTGAGAGGTATTCTGTGCAACTTTCAGCGCACGTTTCCACTGAGGCTGAACCCGTACAGTTTTAGACAGTAGCCAATAGGCTGAACCCTTACAGTTTTAGACAGTAGCCAATAGGCTGTACTCTTACAGTTTTAGACAGTAGCCAATAGGCTGAACCCTGACAGTTTTAGACAGTAGCCAATAGGCTGTATCCTTACAGTTTTAGACAGTAGCCAATAGGCTGAACCCTTACAGTTGTAGACAGTAGCCAACAGGCTGTACCCGTACAGTTTTAGACAGTAGCCAATAGGCTGAACCCTTACAGTTTTAGACAGTAGCCAACAGGCTATTGTGGCTATAGGAGCATAATGTAGGCCTACCAACAAAACCAATGGAGTATATCACATAATAGCTTTTGATTTCGCACACGGAAATGCACTCTGATCTGAAAAGTGCCTTGACACCCGAGGGTGACTGAAAGACCATTCCTGACCTCCAGGTCAATAGAATTCTATTCCGTTGCTCTCTGGCTCTGCCAACAACAAAATCACTTAATCTCAATCAAAGTTAGATTTGTTTTTTTGTTTTGTTGCATTAACGTTGATTAGATTACAGAATTAAACATTGATCTATGTAGTGCAAACTAAAAGGGGGTGAACTCAGGACTCTGCGCGTCCTGGTATTTTTTCTGCGCGCAAACTAAAATGAACTCAGTGAGTTCAGTGAATTTCAATCTCTTGCGTAAAAGCTGCGAGTCCTGGTATTTCTTCTGCGTGGCAGTCCTGGAGGGGTCAAGGGGTTAGGGAAATCACCATCATCATCATCATCATCATCACCATCAATCATTGTTCCAAACCAATACTTTCAATGATTTCTTCTACCAATGTGTCTTATCTACAGATGTTTTAAATCATGTCTCAAGATGTCTGATTATTGTTGAACCGTGTTTTTATGATGTGCAATTTGTTCAATATTTTATCGATGCAACACAATTAACGTGTATTGATACCAAATATATTGATTATTTGGTGCTCTGTAAAGACAGATAATACATACTTATGCAGGTGAGTCCCAAACGGTACCCTGTCCCCTACTGTTGAACAGGGCCCCTAGGACTTTGGACACAAGAGGTTTACTATAAAGGGACTAGGGTGCTGTTTAGGACACAGTCCTAGACATTGTTTCTATTTTACGTTTTGTACACTGTGTTTAAACACTCCTACACTAACACATGATCGACGGCACAGGAGGCTGGTGAGGGGGAGGACGGTGCATAATAATGGCTGGAATGGAGTGAATCACGTGTTTGCTACCAACCCCTTAATTCCGTTCCTGCCATAAATATGAGCCCTACCTCCCCAATTAAGGTACCACCAGCCACCTGTGACGAACAGTATAAAAATGTTAATTATGCAAATAAAACATCAACGTTGTACTGGTTCTATTTCCTCTCCTGTGTATCAACACACACACACACACACACACACACACACACACACGCACGCACGCACGCACGCACGCACGCACGCACGCACGCACGCACGCACGCACGCACGCACGCACGCACACACACACACACACACACACACACACACACACACACACACTTCCGTATAACTGTTATTGACGTACATGCTATTTCAAACATTTTTTTCCTTTTTATCAAAATGCGGGATTTTTGGATGGGGGGGGGGGGGGGGGGGAAGAAATGCCTGCTGGGACATGTGAACTTTCATGTGCCTTAATAACAAACGTGTATGCCATCTGTAAATATGATTAAAATGGTTAAATTACGATCCTAGTTGCAGGAACCTTCCCGCTAGCCATGATTGGCTGATATAATGGATAGGCTGGACATGCCGAGAGATGAGTTCTGATTGGTCTGCCATGTAACATGCTTCTGTCCATAACATGAGCGACTCAGTATGTGTAGATAATCCAAAGCTACCGTGGCTTTTTTTTAAGTTATCATGGAGAAACTGCTGTTCTCAACAACATCGCTGCCCTGATTATAGCAGGCGCCATCGACAAAGATCAGTGTGAAAACCTTGTGATGTCCTCTTCTGGAGGACGATCGGCGCTATGCTGACTCTCTGACTTTGAAAATGAGTCAGATGATGAGGCGATCCCTGATTTTAAAGTTAAAACGTTTTTTTTTATTGAACCAGACATTGTAGTCTTCTGATGAGAGTGATGGTGATGTTGTTTCACGGAAGACCCAGGTTTGTAAATCAATAAAATGCCCAGTGGAAGCAGAACTTGATAGCTAAGGAGATGGAAGAAATTCAGGCATTTGAATGGAGGGAGTCAAAAAGAGAACACAGAAGGCTGTTTTTATAAAACACCTGTCTTCGGATTACATCTTCAAACCTAAGGGCAACCATGGCATCCATGACAGAGAGGGAGAAGCGTTCATCCATGTATACAGGTAAGAGTCTAGCTAGTCTAGCTAGCTTAATTTTCAGATATTATACTGTCATGACGATGGCCTGTTGGGGGAGGTTTATGACCTCCATAAATACCTTTCCCCCTTTCTCTCTCTCTACTTTATAGAGTTGACTCTTGGAAAGCCCTTTGTAACAGAGAGTCTGGTAACATCGAAAGGTGGGAAACGGAACCATATTTCGGTAATCCAACCAGTTGCAAATACGAGTTGGTACTTAATGAATATGATGTCAGATCAGTTGTCGTCTGAGACATTATGACTGATGACAGGACGACATAAACTGTATCTGGGAAAGTCTACACATTCTAGTTATCAGATTCACATGGAATTGTTGTGCAATTTAAATGTATAAATATGAAACTATTCGTGAAAAGATTAAATGTAATTTTAGCTTCTTAATGAGAGAACGGTTTGTCATAGAGTAAACTCTGCTCACTCAGAGGCCCCGCCCAAGTGAACAGACATTGGTTGTAAACTCTGCTCACTCAGAGGCCCCGCCCAAGTGAACAGACATTGGTTGTAAACTCTGCTCACACAGAGGCCCCGCCCAAGTGAACAGACATTGGTTGTAAACTCTTCTCACTCAGAGGCCCCGCCCAAGTGAACAGACATTGGTTGTAAACTCTGCTCACACAGAGGCCCCGCCCAAGTGAACAGACATTGGTTGTAAACTCTGCTCACTCAGAGGCCCCGCCCAAGTGAACAGACATTGGTTGTAAACTCTGCTCACTCAGAGGCCCCGCCCAAGTGAACAGACATTGGTTGTAAACTCTGCTCACTCAGAGGCCCCGCCCAAGTGAACAGACATTGGTTGCAAACTATGAAACACGCCCTTCTCTTCACCACGATATAAGCCCGTTGACGGAAATCTAACTTTGTGTTCCGAGGACGAGAGGACGACGGTCCCCACGTTGAAAGGGCTAAGATAAGAACCTAACGAAATTTGCATCGAATTTCAACATGAAGATGACGATTGACACGCCAAAAGGATGAATTTTGAATATACCAGCCAGAATATAGCATGAGCTTAAAGTATGGCAACTTGGTATGAACTTTGAACTCTTGTTCACTAAAGAAGTGACACCTCAAAGCTGATTGAGTTAGCCACAGCAACTGTGAATGTGGGCTCGGAGAGGACGGACAAAGGATCCATTCTACCACACTCCAGTTCACCACTAGACATTCTTCAAAGGACAAGAGATCCATGCTGGACAACCCGGCCTTCTATCTACGACCAACCTATCGAAGCGCAGCTCAGAGTAAACATTCATTGCATTTTCCTTTTCCAAATGGGCGGTTATTTAGAATGCATAAGGTTCTGTATTTACGATAGCATAGCTTCTCCCTTTCTTCTTCAGTCCTCCCGCTCTTTCATTCAAGCCCAGCCCCCTCTCTTTGTGTAACCGGCCGTCATAACGGTTCCGTCCACCAGGGATGTTTTTCATGTCTGACCCATCCTGTGTATGTGTAATTCTGTGTGATTGTTTAGGTATTTAAATAAATAAATAATGAAACCAAATGTTGTATTGCTGATTCAACTTGTTAGCCAGGGTTCGTGAAGATAACCAAGAATTTACAACTGAGAGAGTTGGGTGGGTGGTTGTTTTCAGTCTTTGTGTGTTTGCACAAGACAGAACTGTTTCGGTTGTTTCTTTGTTCTTTTGTTAGTCAGTGTTCAGTTTTGATATTAAAAATCATGAGCCCTTACCACGCTGCACCTTGGTCCTCACCTTCTTCCACCGACGACAGCCGTTACAGTATCAGCAGAACCTGACTCTCCTCCTACAAGGAGAATGGTCTAAAAAAGAGATCCGGCCCAAGTTACACCTGAAGCATGAGGACTTGCATCGAATTGTGTACTTCATTAACAACCATGCAGAGGATAATAGTTTTACCGGGACACAAACACTTTTGTGGAAAGCTGCGGCCATCTCATGTGACAAAGGCAGCGGTGTGGAGTCTCTGTAAAGCATAAACAACACATCTTTTGATTATTTTATTTACCTCCAACATGATTGTCATTCATTTAATTGAATCTTTCATTATTAGTGTATTTTCCAACACCGAACTATGCATGAGAGCACCAGCTGTTCAGGTTGACTGCTTGATAACGCTCTCCGTAGCCGATGTGAGTAAGAACTTTGAAAAGGTTAACATTCACAAGGCCGCAAGGCCCGATGGATTACCAGGACGTGTACTCGGAGCATGCGCCGACTAGCTGGCAAGTGTCTTCACTGACATTTTCAACCTCTCCCTGACCCAGTCTGTAATACCCACATGTTTCAAGCAGACCACCATTGTCCCTGTGCCCAAGAACACCAAGGTAACCTACCTAAATGACTGCTGACCCGTAGCACTCACATCTGTAGCCATGAAATGCTTTGAAAGGCTGGTTATGGCTCACATCAATTCCATCATTCCAGAAACCCTAGACCCACTCCAATTTTCATACCGCCCCAACAGATCCACAGATGATGCAATCTCCATTGCACTTCACTCTGCCCTTTCCAACCTGGACAAAATGAACACCTATGTGAGAATGCTGTTCATTGACTACAGCTCAGCGTTCAACATCATAGTGCCCTGCAAGCTCATCACTGAGCTAAGGACCCTGGGACTGAACACCTCCCTCTGCAACTGGATACTGGACTGCCTGATGGGCCGCCCCTATGTGGTAAGGGCAAGCAACAACACATCTGCCACGCTGATCCTCAAAACGGGGGCCCCTCAGGGGTGCATGCTCAGTCCCCTCCTGTACTCCCTGTTCACCCAAGACTGCATGGCCACACACGACTCCAACACCATCATTAAGTTTGCCGACGACACACCGGTGGTAGGGCTGATCACCGACACTGATGAGACAGCCTATAGGGAGGAGGTCAAACACCTGGCGGTGTGGTGCCAGGACAATAATCTCTCCCTCAAGGTGAGCAAGAAAAAGGAACTAATTGTGGACTACAGGAAAATGAGGGCCAAGTGCGCCCCGATTCACATAAATGGGGCTGTAGTGGAGCGGTCGAGAGCTTCAAGGTCCTTGGTGTCCACATCACGAAGGACCTATCATGGTCCAAACACACCAAGACAGTCGTAAAGAGGGCACGACAAAGCCTATTCCCCCTCAGGAGGCTGAAAAGATATGGCGTGGGACCTCAGATCCTCAAAAAAGCTCTACAGCTGCACTGGTTGCATCACCGCTCGGCATCCAACCGCAAGGCGCTACAGAGGGCGTACGGCCCACAACATCATGTCAGAGGCAGGAAGTGATGACTGTCAGAGGAAGGCCCTAAAAATTGTCAAAGAATCCAGCCACCCAAGTCATCGACTGTTCTCTCTGCTACCGCACGGCAAGCGGTACCGAGCACCAAGTCATCGACTGTTCTCTCTGCTATCGCACGGCAAGCGGTACCGAGCACCAAGTTAACAGGTTAACGGACTATTTGAATTGATCCCCTTATTTTATTATTATTTCTGATTATTTTTTTGCACTGACTCTCTTGAAACATCGTGGTCCATGTACACTCAATGGACTCTACCCACACACTCACACACACACACACGCATAGTACACTCAATGGACTCTACCCACACACTCACACACACTCACACATAGTACACTCAATGGGGTCTACCCACACACTCACACATAGTACACTGACACTCACACACACACACACACACACACACACACACAGAGGGGTGAGAGAGAAAGAGAAAGAAGGGAGAGAGCCAGAGAGGGGGAGGGAAGAGAGAAGGAGAGACAGAGAGAGAGAAGCGAGAAAGAGAGAGAATGGAGAGAGAGCAGATAAGGGATAGAGAGAGAGGGGAGAGAGAAAAAAATGAGAGAGAGGTGTTAAGAGAAGTTAAGAATTTGTATCACTATTTATTTAACCTTTATTTAACGAGGCAAGTCAGTTAAATATAAATTATTATTTACAATGACGGCCTACACCGGTCAAACCCGAACAATGGAGGGCCAATTGTGCACCGCCCTATGGGACTCCTAATCACGGCCGGTTGTGATACAACCTGGAATTGAAACAGGGTTTCTGTAGTGAGATGCAGACAGCAGACTCCTACATTCCCTCAGTGAAAGCCATGTCCTGAGCAAATGTCAAAATTGGCTTTTTACCAAACTAATGTACAACAGACCACGTATGCACACCCTGATTGACAGACAAAACAAAACCAAACAAAAGCAAAGCCTTCTCATGTTTGTTGATTTTCAACAACAACAACAACAAAAAAAAATGGATTACATTTGGCATGAGGATCTGCTATACAAATTGATGGAAAGAGGGGGGTTGCATTTGTCATTATAAAATCCATAAACACAAACAACAAGTGTGCGGTGAAGCTTGCCAAAAACACACACACCGGGGGGGGGTGAGACAGGGATAAATCTTGAGCCACAACCTCTTCAACATATATATATATACACAAAAGTATGTGGACACCCCTTCAAATTAGTGGATTCGGCTATTTCAGCCAAACCCCATTGCTGACAGGTGTATAAAATCGATCACACAGCCATGCCATCTCCATAGACAAACATTGGCAGTAGAATTGCTTTACTGAAGAGCTCAGTGAGTTTCAATGTCGGTGGTTGGTCGGGGTGTATAATGTGAATGCCTAGCAACCCAAAGGTTGTGAATTCAAATGTAGCATTTTGGTTAATTAGCAACTTTTCAACTACATACTACTTTTTAAACTACTTTGAACTACTTTGCAACTACTTAGCATGTTAGCTAACGTGTCCCCTAACCTAAACCCTTTAATCTCACTCCTAAACTTAACCCTAAACTCAAGCCTAGCTACGAAAGGGCAAGCTAGCTAACAGGCACAATCATCGGGTGCCACCTTTCCAACAGTTCAGTTTGTTAACTTTCTGCCTTGCTAGAGCTTCCCCAGTCACCTGTAAGTGTTGTTATTGTGAAGTGGAAATGTCTGGGAGCAACAACGGCTCAGCAACGAAGTGGTAGGGACCGCCGCGTGCTGAAGCGTGTAACGTATAAAAAATAATCTCAGTTGCAGTTACTTCGTACCGAATTGCCTCTGGAAGCAGCGTCAGCACAAGACATGTTCTTCGGGGAGCTTAATGTAATGGGTTTCCATGGCCGAGCAGCCGCACACAAGCCTAAGAGCACCATTTGCCAAGTATCGGCTGGAATTCAGTAAAGTCATTGGATCATCTGGAGCAGGGGAAAGACTGGAGTGATGAATCATGCTTTACTATCTGGCAGTGGGACGGATGAATCTGTCGAATGTCAACTGTAAAGTTTGGTGGAGGAGGAGGAATAATGGTCTGGGGTTGATTTTCCATGGATCCGCCTAGATCCCTTAGTTCCAGTGAAGGGAAATCTTAACCCTACAGCATACAATGACATTCTAGACGATTCTGTGCTTCCAAAGTTTGGGGAATGCCGTTTCCTGTTTCAGCATGACAATGCCCCTGTGCACAAAACGAGGTCCACAGAGAAATTGTTTGTTAGGATCAGTGTGGAAGAACTTGACTGGCCTGCACAGAGCCCTGAACTCAACACCATCAAACACCTTCAGGATGAATTGGAACACCGACTGCGAGCCAGGTCTAATCGCCCAACGTCAGGGCTCGACCTCACTAACACTCTTGTGGCTGAATGGAAGCAAGTCCCCACAGCAATGTTCCAACATCTAGTGGAAAAACTTTCTAGAATAGTGGAGGCTGTTATAGTAGCAAAGGGGGACCAACTCCATATTAATACCCATGATTTTGTAATGAGATGTTTGACGAGCAGGTGTCCACATACTTTTGGTTATGTAGTGTATGTATCAATGACTTACACTAGAACAGCCTGCAGCACCCGGCCTCACCCTAATAGAATCTGAAGTCAAATCAAATCAAGTCAAGTGTTATTGGTCACATGCTCCGAATACAACAGGTGTAGAACTGAAAGTGAAATGCTGACAAGCCTTTAACCAACAATGCAGATTTAAGAAAATACCTTAAAAAGAAAAATTTAGAAAAAAGTAAGAGATAAGAAAAATAAATAATTGATGAGCAGCAGTGAATAACAATAGCGGGGCAGGGTATTACGGTACAGAGTCAATGTGGAGATTATATACAGGGGGTACTGGTACAGAGTCGATTCTGGAGGCTATATACAGGGGGTACTGGTACAGAGTCAATGTGCAGGCTATATACAGGGGGTTACGGTACAGAGTCAATGTGGAGGCTATATACAGGGTATTACGGTACATAGTTAATGTGGAGACTATATACAGGGTATTACGGTACAGAGTCAATGTGGAGGCTATATACAGGGTATTACGGTACAGAGTCAATGTGGAGGCTATATACAGGGTATTACGGTACAGAGTCAATGTGGAGGCTATATACGGGGTATTACGGTACAGAGTTAATGTGGAGACTATATACAGGGTATTACGGTACAGAGTCAATGTGGAGGCTATATACAGGGTATTACGGTACAGAGTCAATGTGGAGGATATATACAGGGGGTACCGGTACAGAGTCAATGTGGATGCTATATACAGGGTATTACGGTACAGAGTCAATGTGGAGGCTATATACAGGGGGTACTGGTACAGAGTCAATGTGGAGGCTATATACAGGGTATTACGGTACAGAGTCAATGTGGAGGCCATATACAGGGTGTTACGGTACAGAGTCAATGTGGAGGCTTTATGCAGGGTATTACGGTACGGAGTCAATGTGGAGGCTATATACAGGGTATTACGGTACAGAGTCAATGTGGAGGCTATATACAGGGTATTACGGTACAGAGTCAATGTGGAGACTATATACAGGGGGTACTGGTACAGAGTCAATGTGGAGGCTAATATACAGGGAGTACCGGTTCAGAGTCAATGTGGAGGCTATATACAGGGGGTACCGGTACAGAGTCAATGTGGAGGTTATATACAGGGTATTACGGTACAGAGTCAATGTGGAGGCTATATACAGGGGGTACTGGTACAGAGTCGATGTGGAGGCTATATACAGGGGGTACCAGTACAGAGTCAATGTGGAGACTATATACAGGGGGTACTGGTACAGAGTCAATGTGGAGGCTGTATACAGGGGGTACCGTTACAGACTCAATGTGAAGACTATATACAGGGTATTACGGTACAGAGTCAATGTGGAGGTTACATACAGGGTATTACGGTACTGAGTCAGTGTGTAGACTATATACAGGGGGTACTGGTACAGAGTCGATTCTGGAGGCTATATACAGGGGGTATCGGTACAGAGTCTATGTGGAGGCTATATACAGGGGGTACCGGTACAGAGTCAATGTGGAGGCTATATACAGGGGGTACCGGTACAGAGTCAATGTGGAGGCTATATACAGGGGGTACCGGTACAGAGTCAATGTGGAGGTTATATACAGGGCGTACAGAGTCAATGTGGAGGCTATATACAGGGGTACCGGTACAGAGTCAATGTGGAGGCTATATACAGGGGGTACCGGTACAGAGTCAATGTGGAGGTTATATACAAGGGGGTACTGGTACAGAGTCAATGTGGAGGCCATATACAGGGTATTACTGTACAGAGTCAATGTGGAGGTTATATACAAGGGGGTACCAATACAGAGTCAATGTGTGAATGTGCGGTTGCACCGATGTTGCGGTAATTGAGATAATTATGTACATGCACGTAGGGTTGTTAAAGTGGCTATGCATATATAATATCAGAGAGTAGTAGCAGCGTGGGGGGTGGGGTGTTTCAGGAGTCTTGTGGCTCAGGGTTAGAAGTTGTTAGAAGAAGCCTCATGAACCTACACTTGAACAGTCTATGACTAAGGTGGCTGGAGTCTTGGATGATTTTTAGGGCTTTCCTCTGACACCGCCTGGTATAGAGGTCCTGGATGGCAGGATGCTTGGCCCCATTGCTGTACTGGGCTGTACGCACTACCCTCTGTAGTGCCTTGCGGTCAGAGGACGAGCAGTAGCCATACCAGGCAGTTATGCAACCCATCAAGATGTTCTCGATGGTGCAGCTGTAAAATCATTTGAAGATCTGAGGACCCATGCAAAATCTTTTTAGTTTCCTGAGGGGGAATAGACTTTGTCGTGCCCTCTTCACGACTGTCATGGTGGACCATTCTAGTTTGTTGGTGATGTGGTCACCTAGGAACTGGAAGCTCACAACCTGCTCTACTTACAGCCCTGTCGATGAGAATGGGGGCGTGCTTGGGTTGTTGTCCTTGCACCACATGGCCAGGTCTCTGATGCCCTCCCTATAGGCTGTCTCATCGTTGTCAGTGATCAGGCCTACCACTGTTGTATCATCAGCAAACTTAGTGATGGTGTTGGAGTTGTGTCTGGCCGTGCAGTCATGAGTGAACAGGGAGTACAGGAGGGGACTGGGTACACACCCCTGAGGGGCTCCTGTGTTGAGGATCAGCGTGGCAGATGTGTTGCTATCTACCCTCACCACATGGGGGCGGCCCGTCAGGAAGTCCAGGATCCAGTTGCAGAGAGAGGTGATTAGTCCCAGCGTCCTTAGCTTAGTGATGAGCTTTGAGTGCACTGTGGTGTTGAACGCTGAGCTGTAGTCAATGAACAGCATTCTCACATAGGTGTTCCTTTTGTCCAGGTGGGAAAGGGCAGTGTGGAGTGCAATGGAGATTGCATCATCTGTGGATCTGTTGGTGTGGTATGCAAATTGGAGTGGGTCTAGGGTTTCTGGGATGATGGTGTTGATGTGAGCTATGACTAGCCTGTCAAAGCATTTCATGGCTGCAGACCTGAGTGTTGCGGGTCGGTAGTCCTTTAGGCAAGTTACCTTAGTGTTCTCGGGCACAGGGACTATGGCGGTCTGCTTGAAACATGTTGGTATTACAGACTCAGATACTCCTTCTAGCCCTGCGATCTTGTGAATGTTGACCTGTTTAAAGGTCTTACTCACATTGGCTGCGGTGACACAGATGACACAGTCATCTGGAACAGTTGAAGCTCTCATGCATGTTTCAGTGTTACTTGCCTCAAAGCGAGCATAGAAGGTAGGCTCGTGTCACTGGGCAGCTCTCGGCTGTGCTTCCCTTTGTGGTCTGTAATTGTTTGCAAGCCCTGCCACATCTGACGAGCGTAGGAGATGGTGTAGTACGATTCAATCTTAGTCCTGTATTGATGCTTTGCCTGTTTGATGGTTCGTCGGGCGGCATAGCGGGATTTCTTAAAGCTTCCGGGTTAGAGTCACACTCCTTGAAAGCAGCAGCCCTACCCTTTAGCTCAATGCGAATGTTGCCTGTGATCCATGGCTTCTGATTGGGGTATGTACAATTGAAGTCGAAGGTTTACATACAAATTAGCGAAATACATTCAAACTACATTTTTCACCAATCCTGACATGTAATCCAAATAAAAATTCCCTGTTTTAGGTTAGTTAGGATCACCACTTTATTTTTTAAGAAAGTGAAATGTCAGAATAATAGTAGCGAGAATGATTTATTTCAGCTTTTATTTCTTTCATCACATTCCCAGTGGGTCAGAAGTTTACATACACTCAATTTGTATTTGGTAGCATTGCCTTTAAATTGTTTAACTTGGATCAAACGTTTCGGGTAGCCTTCCACAAGCTCCCACAATTCGTTGGGTGAATTGATGACAGATTGAATCAATGACAGATTTCGTGAGTAATCTTGTGAGTTAAGCGTATACTGGCTACAGGGTCTCAAGATGGACAAACAGTACTGTTGCCGCTTTATTTACATTTTTAAAGCAAAGGTCTTTCAAGGGCATATGTGTCACGCCCTGACCTTAGAGATCCTTTATTCTCTATTTTGGGTTAGGTCGGGGTGTGTATCGCCCTAAGGAGTGTGTCCTCCGTTTAATACCATCTGAGTCAGCTCTCCGTACTCGTCCTGAGGAGCGTGCTAGCCATCTGGAGAAGACTGTACCGGCTCCACGCACCAGGTCTCCAGTGCACCTCCACAGCCCGGTACGTCCTGTGCCAGCTCCCCGCACTTGCCGTGCGAAGATTGTCATCTATCCAGGACATGTTGTGCCAGCACTACGCTCCAGACCTCCAGTGCGTCTCCCGACGGTTCCAAGTCCAGAGCCACCAGTGATGATCCATGGCCCGGAGCGTCCTGCGAGGGTTACCAGTCCAGAGTCCCCGGCGACAATCCACGGTCCAGTTCCTCTGGGGACAAACCACGGTCCGGTTCCTCCGGCGACGATCCACGGCCCGGTTTCTCCGGCAATGATCCACGGTCCGGAGTCTCCGACGATGATCCACAGTCCGGTTCCTCTGGCGACTATCTTTCGGCCGGAGCTTCCGGCGATGATCCCCGCACCAGAGTCGCCACCGAAGCGAGCGGAGCGGGGTCTACGTCCCGCACCGGAGCCGCCACAGAGGCTAGATGCCCACCTGGACCCTCCCCTATAGAGTCAGGTTTTGCGGCCGTAGTCCGCACCTTTGGGGGGGGGGGGGGGGGGGGGTACTGTCACACTGACCTTAGAGATCCTTTATTCTCTATTTTGGGTTAGGTCAGCGTGTGACTCGGGTGGGCATTCTAGTTTTGTTATTTCTATGTTGGACTGGTATGGTTCCCAATCAGAGGCAGCTGTCTATCGTTGTCTCTGAGTGGGGATCATATTTAGGCAGCCTTGTTTGTTGCGGGATCCTGTTTGTGTATAGATGCCTTGTGAGCAGTGCACTAGCATAGCTTCACGTTAGTTTCTTTCTTCCGTATTGGTGAGTTTCATAAATTAAACCAATTAACCAATTAAACCCGATAAACAGAAACAAACGGAAAGGGAATCGATGGCAGCTAATAGGCCGGCGACGACGACCGCCGAGCGCCGCCCGAACAGGAAGAGGCACCATCTTCGGCGAGATTTGTGACACTACCTGGTTAAATATATATATTTTAACATTTTTAAACACCTGGAAACCATGTGTTAGGTGGATAGCATTCCACTCAAACCTTTCCCATGAGCCCGTCCTCCCCAATTAAGGTGCCACCAACCTCCCGTGCTATACAGTCAAAATGTTTTTCGATAACTAAATATTTTTATTGTTACATTTTGTCCTTAACATTCACATAAATGTTGTTCAAAACATCTGTTTACAACCACGACAGAGACAAAACTTCTCCTTAGGTTTCCAGGTCATGTAAAAACACAGTACACACCAAAAAAAAATGTATCCGCAAACCAAAATTGGTTCTATGAAAGTTCCCAGAACTGTATCGGTTCTCCTCGTCATCTGAGGAAGAGTAGTCAAAGATCGGACCAATGCCGCAGCGTGGTATGTGTCCATGTTAATCTTTAATAAATCAACTGAACACTGAATAATTTGATATAGGGGGTGCTCTTTTAATTTTTGGATAAAAAAACGTTCCTGTTTTAAACAAGATATTTTTTTCACGAAAAGATGCTCGACTATGCATATAATTGACAGATTTGGAAAGAAAACACTCTGACGTTTCCAAATCTGCAAAGATATTATCTGCGAGTGTCACAGAACTGATGCTACAGGCGAAACCAAGATGACATTTCAAACAGGAAATGCCCCAGATTTTGAAAGCGCTGTGTTGCAATGTCTCCTTATATGGCTGTGAATGCGCCAGGAATGAGCTTACACTTTCTGTCGTTTCCCCAAGGTGTCTGCAGCATTGTGATGTATTTGTAGGCATATCATTGGAAGATTGACCATAAGAGACTACATTTACCAGGTGCTCGATTGGTGTCCTCCGTTGGAATTATTGCGTAATCTCCACCTGCGTGTATTTTTCCATTTGTTTCAGAGGAGAAACCCAACTGCCACGAATGACTTATCATCGAATAGATATGTGAAAAACACCTCGAGGATAGATTCTAAACAACGTTTGCCATGTTTCTGTCGATATTATGGAGTTAATTTGGAAAAAAGTTTGGCGTTGTAAGGACTGAATTTTCGGGGGGTTTTCTTAGCCAAAAGTGATGAACAAAACGGAGTGATTTCTCCTACACAAATAATATTTTTGGAAAAAATGAACATTTGCTATCTAACTGAGAGTCTCCCCATTGAAAACATCCGAAGTTCTTCAAAGGTAAATTATTTTATTTGAATGCTTTTCTTGTTTTTGTGAAAATGTTGCCTGCTGAATGCTAGGCTTAATGCTATGCTAGCTATCAATACTCTTACACAAATGCTTGTGTAGCTATGGTTGAAAAGCATATTTTGAAAATCTGAGATGACAGTGTTGTTAACAAAAGGCTAAGCTTGTGAGCCAATATATTTATTTCATTTCATTTGCGATTTTCATGAATAGTTAACGTTGTGTTATGGTAATGAGCTTGAGGCTATGATTACGCTCCCGGATACGGGATTGCTCGACGCTAGAGGATAACAAAACAACAAAGAGACAATCCTGTAAGGTGCAAACACACAAACCAGAAAACAACTACCCACAAATCAAGTGGGAAAAACAGGCTACCCAAGTATGATTCTCAATCAGAGACAACGATTGACAGCTGCCTCTGATTGAGAACCATACCAGGCCAAACACATAGAAAACCAAAACTAGAACAACACATAGAATGCCCACCCTAACTCACGCCCTGACCAACCTAAACAAGAAACATAACAAAGGAACTAAGGTCAGGACGTGACAAGAACGTTTGTTAGGTCACGGCAAAATGTTCTCATAACACAACAAAAAACTGTACTGTACTATGTTTAGTTCTTAGCTTTCTGGAACTGAGGAAGGAAGACCATGAACACGGCTGGAGCTGGACCAAGTTCAGGACAGACATCCCTCCACCTGAGGAAGGGCGGTTGAGGACGGTGTGTGTGCCAAGTACTTACTTAAAGTGGGGTGTTGGGGGGTGATGAATGTTATGTATGCTTGGTCTCTCTCCAACAACCAAACACAGCAGTGGTTTCATAATGGGAAATGGTCTAGGTCTGGCTAACGCAAACATTCTAAACCCAGGGGCGGTGGGAAGACTAAGTCGGGGTCAATGTAGAGTAACATTCAAAGATGTAACATTTAGAAAGACTATGATGTGACTAGAGCTGGACCAAGTTTTCTTGCCAGGGCTGTTAACTATGATTTGTCTGGTTTTTGTAACATCAATGTCACTCTGGTCTCTCTCTTCCCTTCCTTCTCTCTCTCTGACCCTCCATCTCTCTACCCCCCATCTCTCTCTACCCCCCTTCTCTCTATACCCCCATCTCTCTCTCTACCCACCCCCTCTCTCTACCCCCATCTCTCTCTACCCCTCTCTCTCTACCCCCCCCCTCTCTCTACCCCCCCTCTCTCTCATCCCTCTCTCGCTCTTAATTCAATGGGCATTATTGCCATGGGAAACACATGTTTACATTGCCAAAGCCACTGAAATAGATACTCAGCAAAAATAAAATAAACAATAACAAATGAACAGCAACCATTGCACTCACAAAAGTTCCAAAGGAACATTTCAAATGTCCTATTATGCCTATTATACGGTGTTGTAACGATGTGCAAATAGTTAAAGTACAAAAGGGAAAATAAATCAACTCAAATATGGGTTGTATTTACAATTTTTTTGAGGCAACAGTTCACAAATCTTGCTGCTGTTGTAACGTAATACACAGGGAGTCAAGCAGGTGCAGAAGGTGAGTTTCATTAATAATGAAACGGTACAGAATATGAACAAACATGAGAAACGTACTGAGAGAAAACAATACTACCCAATGGGGCGGCAGGTAGCCTAGTGGTTAAGAGCATTGGGCCAGTAACTGAAAGGTCGCTTGTAGCCTAGTGGTTAGAGCATTGGGCCAGTAACTGAAAGGTCGCTTGTAGCCTAGTGGTTAGAGCATTGGGCCAGTAACTGAAAGGTCGCTTGTAGCCTAGTGGTTAGAGCATTGGGCCAGTAACTGAAAGGTCGCTTGTAGCCTAGTGGTTAGAGCATTGGGCCAGTAACTGAAAGGTCGCTTGATCGAATCCCCGAGTTGACAAGGTAAAAATCTGTCGTTCTGCCCCTGTTCCTAGGCCGTCATTGTAAATAACAAGCCAAGAACTGACTTGCCCAGTTAAATAAAGGTTAAATAAAACAATATATAATGACTGATGTCAACTGAGGGCTAAGGGAGAGGGAGAGAAAATTGTGACAAGGTGTGTGTAATGATAGGTGACGGAGGGAGGGAGCAGGAGTCGGTGTGACAGTAACCCCCCCCCCCCCCCCCCCACTGTCGATCCTGGATGATGTTAAAATTCAGGATGTCTGCCACCAGGAGTACAGGAGGGACCTAACAGGACCACACCCCTCCCAGTCCACCAGGTGCTGATGTTGGGAGTACAGGAGGGACCTAACAGGACCACACCCCTCCCAGTCCACCAGGTACTGGAGCTGATGTTGGGAATACAGGGGGGACCTAACAGGACCACACCCCTCCCAGTCCACCAGGTACTGGAGCTGATGTTGGGAATACAGGGGGGACCTAACAGGACCACACCCCTCCCAGTCCACCAGGTACTGGAGCTGATGTTGGGAGTACAGGAGGGACCTAACAGCAGAGGCGGGGGTCCCCTTGATGTCCAGGGGAAGTGGAGGGGTGTTGCAGGGGATGGCATCAGCCAGGGGACCAGGAACCAATGGCCTGAGGAGGGAAACATGAGATCCGGTAGTTGGTGGGGAGTTTTAGACGATAGACCTCCTGGAGGACCTTGAATCGCCTCACAAACTGGGGGCTCAGCTTCTAGCAGAGCGGCAGGTTCCTGTTGGAACAGACGCCAGACGCAATCACCAGGATGGAACATGGAAGCCTCACTGTGGTGGTTGTCTGCCTGATCCTTTGATGGGAGTCAACGTACGTGTGCGGCGTTCCTCGGTCTGGCTTGGACTCCACGGACCCAGGGCCGGCTGATATCCCAGGACTCAGGACAGCCTGGTGGAGGAGTGGCGAAGTAAGTTATGGGCGTATTCCACCCAGGGAAGGAACCGGGATCCTGGCAGTGACTCCTTAGGATTTTTTCAGCTCCTGATTGGTCCTCTCCACCTGCCTGTCAGACTGAGGTCGGTACCCAGATGTGAAGCTGACCAGGTTCCATAAAGGCTTTCCAGAACTGCGACGTGAATTGGGGACCACGGTCGGAAACGATGTCCTCCGGAAGGCCATAGTGCTGGCATAGTGCCTCAGCGACCTGGAGAGCGGTAGGTAGACCAGAGAGAGGGATAAAATGGCAGGATTAGTTTCCCTGCTGGAGCGTGCTGGGAGGATTTGGTTTGTGCACATACTGAACAGGAGTTTAGCGGGAAATGTCCTGCGCCAAGGTTGGGCACCAGCACTTATCGGAGAGGGATTGGTGCGGGTGATACCTGGGTGTCCAGCGGTGAGGGATGTGTGTGCCCAGGTCAACATCCAATCTCTCCGCCCATGGGGACGTAGATGTGCTCTGGAGGGCAGGTCGCAGGAGCAGGTTCCCTCTCCAGAGCCTGGTGGATGTCACAAAATCCGGGGCCAACGATACGGAAGGACAGATTGATGGACTGGAGGACACTCACAGGGCTCTCCATCGATGTGGAACCACATGGTGAGGGACAGCAGGTCCTCCGGCATCCTGGTCCCCAGGCAGTGATTCTTATCCTCGACCAGGAGATGGTGTGGTTATGAAGTTGGATCCTGGGAGGCCAGAGGATGACGTTGTGTACGTCTACAGTGATGATGAGGAAGGGAAGGCCTTCCTGGTGCATGGGTTCCACGGTGAGGGTGAGTGGTGCTGTGATGTGCTGGATCCCAACGGCCTAGTATCCAGGGCTTGGAAAGGAAAATGAGAGGAGAGTGGGCATGAAGTTATAGTCAAGGAGGAGGCGAGAGCCTGGTCGATGAAATTTCCTGCGGCACCGGAGTCAACATCTGAGGCACAGCCAGCCAGTGAAATGGGAACCAGGAAGGGTTTGGTGGAAAACGATGATGATGATGTAATACTCACAACTACCCTGGGAGACGGAAGGTCACAGGGCCGCCCCTCTGCTCTAGTTGACCCCGGTGTGGGACACACCGTCCAGGCCGCAATAGGGACAGAGCCCCAGCTGTCTCTGCCACGGAAAGGTATGTGCCCCCTACCTCTATGGGTTCAGGCTCTGCCTCAGCACAACCACAGGAGGGAGGTGAGTGGCGAGGTGGGGACTGGCGCTCCCGAAGAATGTTATTCAGATGGATGGCCATCACGATGAGTGCGTCCAAGGATAGGTTGTCATCCCGACATGCCAACTCCATCTGGACCCCTACGCTCAGTCTTCTCTGAAATAGAGTGCGGAGCGCCGACTCATTCCATCCACGGAAGGCTGCCACAGTCTGAAAGGTGAGGGTCCTGCTGGAGTTGTAAAAGTCACTCATCTCCCTTCATGACCTCTGGAGGATGGTCGAAGACCGCCCTGAACAGAGTCATGAACCTCTCATAGGAACCCAGTTCCTCCTGTACTCTCTCCCGGACGGCGGTAGCCCACTCCAACGCTCGTCCGGTCAGCAGGGAAATTACCGTGGCAACCTTGGACCTCTCGGTGGTGGGGGCTTCCATCTGATGGCGAAATAGATGGAGCACCGGAGTAGGAAGCCATGGCATTTCGATGGAATATCGTCATACTTCTCCGGAAGGGACAGTCGGGCATCGTTGACCTGGGTGGACGGATGGGTAGGCTGGGGGACTGGTTCACTGTGACGACCCGTGGTAGGCGGCCCTCTGTTAGGGATGTATGGAGAACCTCGCTGGTGGTGTCGAGGTCGGTGGAGAACGCGGAGGACCTACTCCATGGCCGTGCCAGCTGGTCGTGGTGTTGTTGGAGCAGATGACCCTATTCCTTGAACGTCTGGAAGATGGTGTTTCCATCTGTAACATAATATGCCGGGAGTCAGGAAGCAGGTGCAGAAGGTGAGTTTAAAGATGAAACGATACAGATGAACAAACATGAGAAGCGTACTGATCGTGAGAGAAAAACCTAATGACTGATGTCTACTGAGGGCTAAATAAAGGGGAAGTAATCACGGAGAAAATTATGACCAGGTGTGCATAATGATGGGGAACAGGTGTGCGTAATGATGTGGAACAGGTGTGCGTAATGATGGGGAACAGGTGTGCGTAATGATGGGGAACAGGTGTGCGTAATGATGGGGAACAGGTGTGCGTAATGATGGGGAACAGGTGTCCGTAATGATGGGGAACAGGTGTGCGTAATGATGGGGAACAGGTGTGTGTAATGATGGGGAACAGGTGTGCGTAATCATAGTTGCCGGTGGTTAGTAGACCGGCATAGTTGCCAGCGCCGAAGGGAGAGAGCAGGAGGATATACTGCTCTCTGGAGATCAGGCCCAAATCCCTGTCATTTGCATGAAGAAATGTAATCGATACAAAGGGAGAAGGTTGCGGTGTCTTGATAGGATTTGTAGGCGAGTGAGTAAAACGCCATTACCAAAACAAACTTTATTATCTACGGTCGAGACTATCAACAGGACATTAAAAACTGTAATATCTTATGTTACGCCCAGTAGTGGCTGAACGACGACACATATAATATAGAGCTGACTGGGTTTTCAGGGCATCGGCAGGACAGGGCAGCTGCGTCTGGTAAGACGAGGGGCGGTGATGTGTGTCCATTTGTCAATAACAGCTGCTACGCGATGTCTAACATTTAAAAGGTTTTGAGGTATTGCTCGCCTGATGTACGTACCTCATGATAAGCTGTAGACCACACTATCTACCAAGAGAGTTCTCATCTATATTATTTGCTCATCCAGAAGCGACGCTCCTTGTGGCCTTGAGGACTTTAATGTAGACAAACTTAAATCTGTTTCACCTCATTTCTACCAGCATGTCACATGTGCAACCAGAGGGGGGGGGGGGGGGGACTCCTGACCGCCTTTACTCCACACAGAGACACATACAAAGCTCTCCCTCGCCCTCCATTTGGCAAATCTGACCATAACTGTATCCTCCAGATTCCTGCTTGCAAAAACTATAGCAGGAAGAACCAATGATTTCCTTTATACAAAAGTGGTCAGATGACACAGATGACTACAAGACTGTTTTGCTAGCACAGACTGGAATGTGTTCTGTGATACATCCAATGTCATTGAGGAGTATACCACCTCAGTCACCGGCTTCATCAATAAGTGCATTGACAACGTTGTCCGCACAGTGACCGTACGTACATATCCCAACCAAAAGCCATGGATTACAGACAACATCTGCACTGATCTAAAGGCTAGGAGTGGGACACTAATCCGGAGGCTTATAAGAAATCCCGCTATGCCCTCAGACGAACCATCAAACAGGCAAAGCATCAATACAGGACTAAGATTAAATCCTAAAATACCGGCTCTGAAGCTCGTCGGATGTGGCAGGGCTTGCAAACTATTATGGATTTATTAAGTAAATATTTTCTTAACTCTATATATTGAACTGCATTGTTGGTTAAGGGCTTGTAAGCAAGCAATTCACTGTAAGGTTGTATTCGGCACGTGACAAATACAAATGGATTTGAGTAAGCGTGACAGCTGTGATTGCACACTCTGGTATTTCACCCAATATATATGGGAGTTTATCAAAATGGGATTTGTTTTCAGTCTTTGTGGGTCTATTTAATCTGAGGGAAATACATGTATCTAACATGGTCATGCATTTGTCAGGAGGTTAGCAAGTGCAGCTCAGTTTTTACCTAATTTTGTGGGTAATGAGCACATAGCCTGTCTTCTCTTGAGAGGCAGGTCTGCCTACAGCGGCCTTTCTCAATAGCAAGGCTATGCACACTGAGTCTGTACATAGTCAAAGCTTCCCTTAAGTTTGGGTCAGTCACAGTGGTGAAGTATTCTGTCTCTGTTAAGGGCCAATTACCATTCAAGTTTGCTCTGTTTTAATTATTTCCAATGTGTCAAGTAATTATCTTTTTGTTTTCTCATAATGTGGTTGGGTCTAATTGTGTTTCTGTCCTGGGGCTCTGTGGGGTCTGTTTGTGTTTGTGAACAGAGCCCCAGGACCAGCTTGCCTAGGGGACTCTTCTCCAGGTTCATCTCTCTGTAGGTGATGGCTTTGTTATGAAAGGTTTGGGAATCACTTCCTTTTAGGTGGTTATAGAATTTAATGGATTTATTCTGGATTTTTTCCCCGGCCTATTTCTGCTCTACGGTGCATTCGGAAAGTATTCAGACCCCTTGACTTTTTGTTACATTACAGCCTTAAATCTAAAATGGGTTAAATTGTCCCCCCCCGCCCCCATCAATCTACACACAATACCCCATAATGACAAAGCAAAAACAGGTTTTTAGAAATTGTTGCAAATTTATTTAAAAAAATACAAAACTGAAATATCACATTTCAGACCCTTTACTAAGTACTTTGTTGAAGCACCTTTGGCAGCGATTGCAGCCTCAAGTCTTCTTGGGTATGACGCTACAAGCTTGGCACACCTGTATTTGGGGGGTTTCTCTCATTGCTCTCTGCAGATCCTCTCAAACTCTGTCAGATTGGAAGGGGATCATTGCAGCACAGCTATTTCCAGGTCTCTCCAGAGATGTTCACTTGGGTTCAAGTCCAGGAACTGGCTGGACCACTCAAGGACATTCAGAGACTTGTCCCGAAGCCACTCCTGCTTTGTCTTGGCTGTGTGCTTAGGGTTGTTGTTTTGTTGGAAGGTGAACAAGTTTTTATCAAGGATCTCTCTGTACTTTGCTCCACTCATCTTTGCCTCATCTTTGCCTCTATCCTGACTAGTCACCCAGTCCCTGCCGCTGAAAAACAATGCCACAGGATGATGCTGCCACCACCATGCTTCACCGTAGGGATGGTACCATGCTTCTACACCTGCATTGCTTGCTGTTTGGGGTTTTAGGCTGGGTTTCGGTACAGCACTTTGAGATATCAGCTGATGTACGAAGGGCTATATAAATACATTTGATTTGATTTGGTACCAGGTTTCCTGCATATGTGACGCTTGGTGTTCAGGCCAAATAGTTCAATCTTGGTCTCATCAGACCAGAGAATCTTGTTTCTCATGGTCTGAGAGTCTTTAGGTGCCTTTTGGCAAACTCCAAGCGTCCTGTCATGTGCCTTTTACTGAGGAGTGGCTTCCATCTGGCCACTCTACCATAAAGGCCTGTTTGGTGGAGTGCTACAGAGATGGTTGTCCTTCTGGAAGGTTCTTCCATCTCCACAGAGGAATTCTGGAGCTCTGTCAGAGTGACCATCGGGTTCTTGGTCACCTCCCTGATCAAGGCTCTTCTCCCCCGATTGCTCAGTTTGGCCGGGCGGTCAGCTGTACGAAAAGTCTGAGTGGTTCCAAACTTGTTTAATTTAAGAATGATGGAGGTCACTGTGTTCTTGGGGACCTTGAGTGCTGCATAAATTTTTGGGGTACCCTTCCCCAGATCTGTGCCTCGACACAATCCTGTCTAGGAACTCTACCGACAATTCCTTCATCCAAATGGCTTGCTTTTTGCCCTTCCTAATCATGGCCAATCAATTGAATTTACCACAGTTGCACTCCAGTCAAGTTGTGGAAACAGCACAAGGATGGAAACAGGATGTACCTGAGCTCAATTTCGAGTCTCATAGCGAAGGGTCTGAATACTTACAGTACCAGTCAAAAGTTTGAACACACTACTCATTCAAAGGTTTTACTTTATTTTAACTATTTTGTACATTGTAGAATCATGCTGAAGACATGACACTATGAAACAACACATATGAAACCACATAGTAACCAAAAAAGTATTTAACAAATCAAATTATATTTTAGATTCTTCAAAGTAGCCACCCTTTACCTTGATGACAGCTTAGCACACTATTGGCATTCTCTCAACCAGTTTTATGAGGTATTCACCTGGAATGCATTTCAGTTAACAGGTGTGTCTTGTTAAAAGTTAATTTGTGCAATTTCTTTCCTTCTTAATGTGTTTGAGACAATCAGTTGTGTTGTGATAAAGTAGGGTTGGTATACAGAAGCTAGCCCTATTTGGTAAAATACCAAACAGATCAAATAATTATATGATGTGGTTCCTCTGTAAAGACTACAGTCTATAGTAAATTGATATGGTAGGGGTGGTGTACAGAAGATAACCCTATTTGGTAAAAGACCAACTCCATATTATGTCCAGAACAGCTCAAATAAGCAAAGAGAAATTACAGTCCAGCATTACTTTAAGACATAAAGGTCAGTCAATACGGAACATTTCAAGAACTTTGAACGTTTCCTCAAGTGCAGTCACAAAAAACCCACTATGCACTATGATGAAGCTGACTCTCATGAGGATCGCCACAGGAAAGGAAGACCCAGAGTTACCTCTGATTCAGAGGAGAAGATCTTTAGAGTTAGCAGCGTCAGAAATTGCAGCCCAAATAAACGCTTCACCGAGTTCAAGTAACAGACACATCTCAACATCAACTGTTTAGAGCATCTCAACATGTTCAGAGGAGTGAATCAGGCGGTCGAATTACTGCAAAGAAAGCACGACTAAAGGACACCAATAAAAAAAGACTTGCTTGGGCCAAGAACAACGAGCAATGGACATTAGACCGGTGGAAATCTGTCCTTTGGTCTGATGAGTCCAAATTTGAGATTTTTGATTCCAACCTCCGAGTCTTTGTGAGGTGCAGAGTAGGTAAACGGATTATTTCCACATGTTACCACCGTGAAGCATGGAGGAGGAGGTGTGATGGTGTGGGGGTGCTTTGCTGGTGACACTGTCAGTGATTTATTTAGAATTCAAGGCACACATAACCAGCATGGCTACCACAGCATTCTGCAGCGATACGCCATCCCATCTGGTTTGTGCTTAGTGAGACTATCATTTGTTTTTCAACAGGACAATGACCCAACACACCTCCAGGCTGTGTACGGGCTATTTGACCAATGAGGAGAGTGACTGAGTGCTGCATCAGATTACCTGGCCTCCACAATCACCTGACCTCAATCCATTTGAGATGGTTTGGGATGCGTTGGACTGAAGAGTGAATGAAAAGCAGCCAACAAGTGCTCAGCATATGTGGGAACTCTTTCAAGACTATTGGAAAGACATTCAAGGTGCAGCTGGTCGAGAGAATGCCAAGAGTGTGTGCAAATATGTCATCAAGGCAAAGGGTGGCTACTTTGAAGAATCTCAAATATAAAAAAAAATATTAGGATTTGTTTAACACTTGTTTGGTTTCTACATGATTCCATATCTGTTATTTCATCATTTTGATGTGTTCTATTATTCTACAATGTAGAACATAGTAATGAAAAACAACACCCTTGAATGAGTAGGTGCCCCCAAACAAGCCCAAACTAGTCCAAACAAGCCCAAACTAGTCCTAACTAGCCATAACTTGCCCTAACTAGTCCAAACTAGTCCTAACTAGCCATAACTTGCCCTAACTAGCCCTAACTAGCCCTAACTAGTCCAAACTTTGACTGTTACTGTACAGTCGTGGCCAAAAGTTTTGAGACACAAATACTAATTTTCACAAGGTCTGCAGCCTCAGTTTGTATGATGGCAATTTGCATAAACTCCAGAATGTTATGAAGAGTGATCAGATGAATTGCAATTAATTGCAAAAATCCTCTTTGCCATGGAAACGAACTGAATCTCAAAGAAAACTATTTCCACTGCATTTCAGCCCTGCGACAAAAGGACCAGCTAACATCATGTCATGTCAGTGATTCTCTCGTTAACACCGTTGTGAGTGTTGATGAGGACAAGGCTGGAGATCACTCGGTCATGCGGATTCAGTTGGAATAACAGACTGGAAGCTTCAAAAGGAGGGTGGTGCTTGGAATCATTGTTCTTCCTCTGTCAACCATGGTTACCTGCAAGGAAACATCATTGCTTTGCACAAAAAGGTGCTTCACAGGCAAGGATATTGCTGCCAGTAAGATTGCACCTAAATCAACCATTTATCGGATCATCGTGAATTTCAAGGAGAGCGGTTCAATTGTTGTGATAGTCAATAATATCCTTTGACACTTATGAAATGCTTGTATTTATACTTCAGTATTCCATAGAAACATCTGACAAAATACCTAAATCTTATATCTCAATCTTTCTCTGGTGGTGAGCTGGATAGATCGATAGCACCCTCTAGTGGCTCAATGGTAGAGATGATTATTATTTATTATTATTGAGGTTGTGTAACTGTACTTTACGATGTTGGTCCCTTCCTTTGGCCCTGGAAAGTCCCTATGGGCCCTGGTCAAAAGTAGTGCACTACATAGGGAATATAATGCCAATGGGCCCTGGTCAGTAGTAGTGTACAAGAATACACATTCAGATAGATAATTAACACTCAGATAGATAGTTAACAAAAGGAAGAGCCTGTCCACGCCCTTAGTACATTGAACAAACTCTCTCTCCTGATACAGACTATCTGCCAGATAACACGTGTACAACATTTGACATAAGAGGACCTGGTGCTGCACGGCCACACACACAATGGGATTTTATGTGAGAGGTCATGAACTCCTGCCATAAACAGGTGTCACTGTGTGTGTGTGTGTGTGTGTGTGTGCGTGCGTGCGTGCGTGCGTGCGTGCGTGCGTGCGTGCGTGCGTGCGTGCGTGTGTGTGTGTGTGTGTGTGTGTGTGTGTGTGTGTGTGTGTGCGTGCGTGCGTGCGTGCGTGCGTGCGTGTAATAAGGTGTAACCCTTATTTAAGGTAGCTCTGGTCCAGGGCGTTAGGTCCACAACGGGTGTAGTTAAGAAGCACAGCCTATATTTCTTGTTACAAAACCCTCGCTATAAAAGGGAATTATTCAATCCCATTTTACGGCCAGCCAGAGGTGGGTACATGTGTTCCGGTCATAAATTCCAAATGGCACCACATTTCCTAAATGGGCCCTGGTCAGAAATGTTAACCCCAAGGCATTTTTAACTTAAATAATTTTATAAAATTATATTCAAACTAAATGAAAAGTAATTATTACTTAAAAATGTTTGTGGTACTGAAGTCACATAAACTTAAACAATTACATTTCATGATAACAAATAAACGTTTTACCCAGCATGCTCTACTGTAGATAGATTTTGGGGGGAATTGTTTTTTAACATCTGTGTTTTTTGCATGTACATTGAATGATTGATTGATTAATCGAATGCCACACAAAGATAAATAACATCATTTTTTTTCTAAACTAATCCAATAATTTGTTGTTGTTTAAATGGTCGTCTCCTCACACTGTTCCTAACCCTGGCAGTCATTCTGAATGCAGTTTGTGGTTAAATAAAAATGTAACCCGTTGGATATCCTAACTCTGGCTGGATTCCAATAGGAATCACATATCACTTTGCCACTTTGACTTGAAGGAAGGGTACATTTACCAAATGTTTTCCTCATAATATCCAGGTTGGAAGGTAAAATGGAAATCCTGGGGGGTATGCTAGTTTTCTTTATGCTGTCTGTAGAATATTCACATGGAAATCTCAGTCATGTGGAAATCTAGCTTCTGTCACTACCAAATTCAGTCATGGGGAAATCTAGCTTCTATCACTACCATATTCAGTCATGGGGAAATCTAGCTTCTGTCACTAACAAATTCAGTCATGGGGAAATCTAGCTTCTATCACTACCATATTCAGTCATGGGGAAATCTAGCTTCTGTCACTAACAAATTCAGTCATGGGGAAATCTAGCTTCTGTCACTAACATATTCAGTCATGGGGAAATCTAGCTTCTGTCACTAACAAATTCAGTCATGGGGAAATCTAGCTTCTATCACTAACATATTCAGTCATGGGGAAATCTAGCTTCTGTCACTAACAAATTCAGTCATGGGGAAATCTAGCTTCTGTCACTAACAAATTCAGTCATGGGGATATCTAGCTTCTGTCACTAACAAATTCAGTCATGTGGAAATCTAGCTTCTGTCACTAACAAATTCAGTCATGGGGAAATCTAGCTTCTGTCACTAACAAATTCAGTCATGTGGAAATCTAGCTTCTGTCACTAACAAATTCAGTCATGGGGAAATCTATCTTCTATCACTAACAAATTCAGTCATGTGGAAATCTAGCTTCTGTCACTAACAAATTCAGTCATGGGGAAATCTAGCTTCTGTCACTAACAAATTCAGTCATGGGGAAATCTATCTTCTATCACTAACAAATTCAGTCATGGGGAAATCTAGCTTCTGTCACTAACAAATTCAGTCATGGGGAAATCTATCTTCTATCACTAACAAATTCAGTCATGGGGAAATTATATTGGAGGCGTGGCTTAGTGGGGGCGTCATTCAAAATGTACAAACTTATGCAAAAATGCTTATCAGTTTGAGTATTGACTACAAAATCACTTTTAGTAACCTGTACTCACCCCCCCCCCCCCCCCCCCCCCCCAAAAATGGAGCATTGACAGCACAATGGGGTTTACACTGTATAGGGAATAGGGCGCCATTTGGGAGGTGATATATATCCAGCCGCTGATCAAGCCGCTGTCCTCCTGTTATGTCGCGGTTTCCTCTTATCAAACTCTGACCGCACCGCAGGGCTGTAAACACATACATAGTCTCTCCAGATAGGTTAGACAACACATAGTACTAAGTCCACCGCAAGGAGGATTACACTCGTTGACACAGAGTAACGTTCGTAGTTTAGCGGCAACTTTCCGTTACAGGCGCAGGGTAAGTGACACTAAATATGTAGCCTATTTTTGTTTGAACAATTATTAGCGCATGAAAATGTTTGTTTTTAACGATAATGAATTCATGTGACTAGATGGTACAGTTGTTTAACTTATAGACGGGAACGGTAGAGAGCAATAGGCAATGTTTACATGATATCACTTTACTGTTGCAGAAAGAAACCAGCCAAATACACCCGTCGTATTTATTCCCACACGCTACCTCGCTGTCTCATTTCTGACAGACATGTCCTTATAATTATTCCCACAGGCTACCTCGCTGTCTCATTTCTGACAGACATGTCCTTATAATTATTCCCACAGGCTACCTCGCTGTCTCATTTCTGACAGACATGTCCTTATAATTATTCCCACACGCTACCTCGCTGTCTCATTTCTGACAGACATGTCCTTATAATTATTCCCACAGGCTACCTCGCTGTCTCATTTCTGACAGACATGTCCTTATAATTATTCCCACAGGCTACCTCGCTGTCTCATTTCTGACAGACATGTCCTTATAATTATTCCCACAGGCTACCTCGCTGTCTCATTTCTGACAGACATGTCCTTATAATTATTCCCACAGGCTACCTCGCTGTCTCATTTCTGACAGACATGTCCCTATAATTATTCCCACAGGCTACCTCGCTGTCTCATTTCTGACAGACATGTCCTTATAATTATTCCCACAGGCTACCTCGCTGTCTCATTTCTGACAGACATGTCCTTATAATTATTCCCACAGGCTACCTCGCTGTCTCATTTCTGACAGACATGTCCTTATAATTATTCCCACAGGCTACCTCGCTGTCTCATTTCTGACAGACATGTCCTTATAATTATTCCCACAGGCTACCTCGCTGTCTCATTTCTGACAGACATGTCCTTATAATTATTCCCACAGGCTACCTCGCTGTCTCATTTCTGACAGACATGTCCTTATAATTATTCCCACAGGCTACCTCGCTGTCTCATTTCTGACAGACATGTCCTTATAATTATTCCCACAGGCTACCTCGCTGTCTCATTTCTGACAGACATGTCCTTATAATTATTCCCACAGGCTACCTCGCTGTCTCATTTCTGACAGACATGTCCTTATAATTATTCCCACAGGCTACCTCGCTGTCTCATTTCTGACAGACATGTCCTTATAATTATTCCCACAGGCTACCTCGCTGTCTCATTTCTGACAGACATGTCCCTATAATTATTCCCACACGCTACCTCGCTGTCTCATTTCTGACAGACATGTCCTTATAATTATTCCCACAGGCTACCTCGCTGTCTCATTTCTGACAGGACATGTCCCTATAATTATTTCCCACAGGTTACCTTGCTGTCTCATTTCTGACAGGACATGTCCCTATAATTATTTCCCACAGGATACCTCAGTCTCATTTCTGACAGGACATGTCCCTATAATTATTTCCCTAATAGGAGAGCACCGTCAGAATGTCGCAGCCGTTAAACAGCCAGATCCCGGGGATGGAGGACACCAAAACTAACGGGACTCCTAAATATGAGTCTACTGGTACCGCCAAGTCCCTTCAAGGTTCAACCGTTAGTTTCCATAACATCCACTATAAGGTGACGCAGAGGAGCGGCTGTCTGTGTATCAAGAGGAAGACCACCACCAAAGACATTCTCATAGATCTGAAGTAAGTCGACTAGACGCTGTTGTTGAGATTTAATCAGGCCTATATCTATATCTATATATCTATATAATATACAGTACCAGTCAAAAGTTTGGACACACCTACTCATTCAAGGGATTTTCTATATTTTTAATATTTTCTACATTGTGGAATAATAGTGAAGACATCAAAAAAGAAACAAATATTTTTTTTTATGTTTGAGATTCTTCAAAGTAGCCACCCTTTGCCTTGATGACAGCTTTGCACACTTGGCAATTATCTCAACCAGCTTCACCTGGAATGCTTTTCCAATAGTCTTGAAAGAGTTCCCACATATGCTGAGCATTTGTTGGCTGCTTTTCGTTCACTCTGCTGTCCAACTCATCCCAAACAATCTCAATTGTGTTGAGGTCGGGTGATTGTGGAGGCCAGGTCATCTGATGCAGCATTCCATCAATGTTGGGTCATTGTCCCGTTGAAAAACAAATGATAGTCCCAATAAGCCCAATCCTGATTGGATGGCGTGTCGCTGCACAATGCTGTGGTAGCCATGCTGGTTAAGTGTGCCTTGAATTCTACATAAATCAGTGACGGTGGCACCAGCAAAGCACCATCACACTTGTCGTTTCTCTTTGCTTATTTGAGCTGTTCTAGCCATAATATGGACTTGGTCTTTTACCAAATAGGGCTATCTTCTGTTTACCACCCCTACCATATCAATTTACTATAGACTGTAGCCTTTACAGAGGAACCATGTCAGTCTGAGAGAATGCTTTCTGATCCTATTATAATGGGGAGACTATAATTCTATGGTTGAATTCTATACTCACTAAGTGGCTGTAGATAAGAGCGTCTGCTAAATGACCCAACGTATGTGTTGTGCTA
This sequence comes from Oncorhynchus mykiss, assembly GCF_057628025.1. NCBI lineage: Eukaryota > Metazoa > Chordata > Actinopteri > Salmoniformes > Salmonidae > Oncorhynchus > Oncorhynchus mykiss. The sequence continues at coordinate 6,560,106 of NC_143030.1, forward strand.
CTGTGTGTGTGAAGCGAATTCACCTGGGGAGGAGGGGACGTACATGACAACTCAGATCAAACACAAAATATTACCTTCTGTATCAGAGGAAGGAAGCAGGTTCAGGAGACCAGCAGGAGGAGACACACACACACACACACTCTAACCTAAATAATATTAAACCCAGACATTTCCTAAATAATACCTATTGAATCAGAGGAAGGAAAGGGACTGGTTCAGAGGCTCAGCAGGAGGACACACACACTTACACACACACACTCAAACACACACACACACACACACACACATGCACATACACTTACACACACACACACACGCTGGGGTCATGGGCCATTACTATCCTGAAACCCCCTGCTTTCATAAATCCATTATCTTATATAAGGACATTACTTTCAACATGTAACAACAAACAATCTCCCATGTTGATCCATTGGGAGTCACGTCGAGAGGGGGAGCTGGGAGTAGGCGTGTCTCCCAGCGGGTCACCATGGGAGCAGGGAGTAGGCGTGTCTTCCAGCGGGTCACCATGGGAGCAGGGAGTAGGCGTGTCTTCCAGCGGGTCACCATGGGAGCTGGGAGTAGGCGTGTCTTCCAGCGGGTCACCATGGGAGCAGGGAGTAGGCGTGTCTTCCAGCGGGTCACCATGGGAGCAGGGAGTAGGCGTGTCTTCCAGCGGGTCACCATGGGAGCTGGGAGTAGGCGTGTCTTCCAGCGGGTCACCATGGGAGCAGGGAGTAGGCGTGTCTTCCAGCGGGTCACCATGGGAGCAGGGAGTAGGCGTGTCTTCCAGCGGGTCACCATGGGAGCAGGGAGTAGGCGTGTCTTCCAGCGGGTCACCATGGGAGCAGGGAGTAGGCGTGTCTTCCAGCGGGTCACCATGGGAGCTGGGAGTAGGCGTGTCTTCCAGCGGGTCACCATGGGAGCAGGGAGTAGGCGTGTGTCCCATCGGATGTTACTATTACTGTACTGAAACTATACTAAATATATTCACATCACCAAATGCTAAAACACATTGTTTTGCATTGAAGGTCTACAGTAGCCTCAACAGCACTCTGTAGGCTAGCACCATGGTGTAGCCGGAGGACGGCTTGCTTCCATCTTCCTCTGGGTACATTGACTTCTATACAAAACCTATGAGGCTAATGATTCTCACCCCCCTTCCATAGACTTACACAGTAATTAGGACAACTTCCGGAGGACATCCTCCAACCTATCAGAGCATGAACTGACATGTCCACCCAAAGGATCAGAGAACGAATCTAGTACTGAAAGCATAAGCTAAAACTAGCTAGCACTGCAGTGCATCAAATGTGATGATTAGTTGACTCAGAGAGAGAAAGACAATAGTCTTAACAGTTTAGATTTTTTTTTTTTTTAACTAAAGAGAAGCAAGAGAGAGAAAAAGAGTCGGAGAGCTAGCTATATTTCATAGTAAAAACATGTTTTCACTTGCTTAGCTAGTGTCAAATGAAGCTAGCTAGTTTAGCCTACTCAAACACCCGGCTCAAACAAAGAAGGATGCCATGTTAGCTAGCTGGCTATGGCTATCCAACAGAGAGGGATGCTATGTTAGCTAGCTGGCTATGACTATCCAACAGAGAGGGATGCTATGTTAGCTAGCTGGCTATGGCTATCCAACAGAGAGGGATGCTATGTTAGCTAGCTGGCTATGACTATCCAACAGAGAGGGATGCTCTGTTAGCTAGCTGGCTATGGCTATCCAACAGAGAGGGATGCTATGTTAGCTAGCTGGCTATGGCTATCCAACAGAGAGGGATGCTATGTTAGCTAGCTGGCTATGGCTAACCAACAGAGAGGGATGCTATGTTAGCTAGCTGGCTATGGCTATCCGACACTAGAACTCTTCCAAGTCAAGGTAAGCTTTTAGTTTTATAAATGTATTGCCACCGGGACCCGCCAACATATCTGATAAACTGCTTGCTGCTGACTGTGACCTGTACTGCATAATTGTAGCGGGTTTACTAACACGTTCATTTGAGTGGCTATGTTGACTATGACGCGACAACGATGTAGGCTGTGTGCGATTAGTGGTTATGATATGAAGGTTTGGCTTGGAAATGTGTTTTTTTTCTCGCCTGGTCACATAAAGCTGAAGTCCACAAGGGAAGGAAAAAAGTTGAGAGGAGGAGAGCATGAGGAAAGATACGAGAAGAAATTAAACAGTGCCTCCAGAAAGTAATGACATCACAATACCCCATAATGACAAAGCAAAAACAGGTTCTTAGAAATATCACATTTACGTAAGTATTCCGACCGTTTACTCAGTACTTTGTTGAAGCACCTTTGGCAGCGATTACAGCCTCGAGTCTTGGGTATGACGCTACAAGCTTGGTAAACCCATTCTTCTCTGCAGATCCTCTCAAGCTCTTTCAGGATGGATGAGGAGCGTTGCTGCACAGCTATTTTCAGGTCTCTCCAGAGATTGATCGGGTTCAGGTCCGGGCTCTGGCTGGGCCACTCAAGGACATTCAGAGATGTGTCCCGAATCCACTCCTGCGTTGTCTTGGCTGTGTGCTTAGGGTCGTTGTTCTGTTGGAAGGTGAACCTTCGCCCCATTCTGAGGTCCTGACTACTCTCCCAGTCCCAGCAGCATGATTCTGCCACCACCATGCTTCACCGTAGGGATGGTGCCAGGTTTCCTCCAGATGTGATGCTTGGCGTTCAGGCCAAAGAGTTAAATCTTGGTTTCATCAGACCAGAGAATCTTGTTTCTCATAGTCTGGGAGTCTTTAGGTGCCTTTTGGCAAACTCCAAGCGGGCTGTGATGTTCCTTTTCTTGAGGAGAGGCTTCCTTCAACCACTCTACCGTAAAGACTTGATTGGTGGAATGCTACAGAGATGGTTGTCCTTCTGGAAGGTTCTCCCATCTCCATAGAGGAACTCTAGAGCTCTGTCAGAGTGACCATCGGGTTCTTGGTCACCTCCCTGATCAAGGCTCTTCTCCTCCTATTTCTCAGTTTAGCCGGGCGGCCAGCTATACGAAAGTCAGAGTGGTTCCAAACTTGTTTCATTTAAGAAGAGGCCACTGTTCTTGGAGACCTTGAGTGATGCAGACATTATTTGGTACCATTCCCCAGATCTGTGCCTTGACACAATTCTGTCTCAGAGCTCTACGGACAATTCCTTCGACCTCATGGTTTCGTTTTAACTCTGACATTCACTGTCAACTGTTGGACGTTTCCAAATGATGTCCTATTAATGAATTGAATTTCCTACAGGTGAATTCCATTTTAGAAACTGTAGGTGTTGTGCTGTGCTGTAGGTGTTGTGCTGTCGGTGTTGACCTCTCACCTGAGTGATCGTGTGTGTGTGTGTGTGTGTGTGTGTGTTGCGTAAGAGAGAGCAGTCTGTGTGTGTACAGTAGGCATTACATAGTCATATAACCAGCTGCGTCTTTTTCTTGTTGAGCTGCTGTGTGTAATTATTAACTATAGTGTGTGTGTGAGAGGTGAACATCAGCTGATATACCTCATTATACACTCGCTACCTACAGCAACATCACCTGATATACCTCATTATACACTCCCTACCTACAGCAACACCACCTGATATACCTCATTATATACTCCCTACCTACAACACCACCTGATATACCTCATTATATACTCCCTACCTACAACATCACCTGATATACCTCATTATACACTCCCTACCTACAGCAACACCACCTGATATACCTCATTATACACTCCCTACCTACAGCAACATCACCTGATATACCTCATTATACACTCCCTACCTACAGCAACACCACCTGATATACCCCATTATACACTCCCTACCTACAGCAACATCAGAACATCACCTAATATAGCTCATTATATACTCCCTACCTACAGCAACACCACCTGATATACCTCATTATATACTCCCTACCTACAGCAACATCACCTAATATACCTCATTATACACTCCCTACCTACAGCAACACCACCTGATATACCTCATTATACACTCCCTACCTACAGCAACACCACCTGATATACCTCATTATACACTCCCTACCTACAACATCACCTGATATACCTCATTATATACTCCCTACCTACAGCAACATCACCTAATATACCTCATTATATACTCCCTACCTACAACATCACCTGATATACCTCATTATACACTCCCTACCTACAGCAACACCACCTGATATACCTCATTATACACTCCCTACCTACAGCAACACCACCTGATATACCTCATTATACACTCCCTACCTACAACATCACCTGATATACCTCATTATACACTCCCTACCTACAGCAACACCACCTGATATACCTCATTATACACTCCCTACCTACAGCAACACCACCTGATATACCTCATTATACACTCCCTACCTACAGCATCACCTGATATACCTCATTATACACTCCCTACCTACAGCAACATCACCTAATATACCCCATTATACACTCCCTACCTACAGCAACATCAGAACATCACCTAATATAGCTCATTATATACTCCCTACCTACAGCAACACCACCTGATATACCTCATTATATACTCCCTACCTACAGCAACATCACCTAATATACCTCATTATACACTCCCTACCTACAGCAACACCACCTGATATACCTCATTATACACTCCCTACCTACAGCAACATCACCTGATATACCTCATTATACACTCCCTACCTACAACAACATCACCTGATATACCTCATTATACACTCCCTACCTACAGCAACATCACCTGATATACCTCATTATACACTCCCTACCTACAGCAACATCACCTGATATACCTCATTATACACTCCCTACCTACAGCAACATCACCTGATATACCTCATTATACACTCCCTACCTACAGCAACATCACCTGATATACCTCATTATACACTCCCTACCTACAGCAACACCACCTGATATACCTCATTATACACTCCCTACCTACAGCAACATCACCTGATATACCTCATTATACACTCCCTACCTACAGCAACACCACCTGATATACCTCATTATACACTCCCTACCTACAGCAACATCACATCACCTGATATACCTCATTATACACTCCCTACCTACAGCAACACCACCTGATATACCTCATTATACACTCCCTACCTACAGCAACACCACCTGATATACCTCATTATACACTCCCTACCTACAGCAACATCACATCACCTGATATACCTCATTATACACTCCCTACCTACAACATCACCTGATATACCTCATTATACACTCCCTACCTACAACATCACCTGATATACCTCATTATACACTCCCTACCTACAGCAACACCTGATATACCTCATTATACACTCCCTACCTACAGCAACACCACCTGATATACCTCATTATATACTCCCTACCTACAGCAACACCACCTGATATACCTCATTATACACTCCCTACCTACAACATCACCTGATATACCTCATTATACACTCCCTACCTACAACATCACCTGATATACCTCATTATACACTCCCTACCTACAGCAACACCTGATATACCTCATTATACACTCCCTACCTACAGCAACACCACCTGATATACCTCATTATACACTCCCTACCTACAGCAACACCACCTGATATACCTCATTATATACTCCCTACCTACAGCAACACCACCTGATATACCTCATTATACACTCCCTACCTACAGCAACACCACCTGATATACCTCATTATACACTCCCTACCTACAGCAACATCACCTGATATACCTCATTATACACTCCCTACCTACAGCAACACCACCTGATATACCTCATTATACACTCCCTACCTACAGCAACACCACCTGATATACCTCATTATATACTCCCTACCTACAGCAACACCACCTGATATACCTCATTATATACTCCCTACCTACAGCAACACCACCTGATATACCTCATTATACACTCCCTACCTACAGCAACATCACCTGATATACCTCATTATACACTCCCTACCTACAGCAACACCACCTGATATACCTCATTATACACTCCCTACCTACAGCAACACCACCTGATATACCTCATTATACACTCCCTGCCTACAGCAACACCACCTGATATACCTCATTATACACTCCCTACCTACAACATCACCTGATATACCTCATTATACACTCCCTACCTACAACATCACCTGATATACCTCATTATACACTCCCTACCTACAGCAACATCACCTGATATACCTCATTATACACTCCCTACCTACAGCAACACCACCTGATATACCTCATTATACACTCCCTACCTACAGCAACACCACCTGATATACCTCATTATACACTCCCTACCTACAGCAACACCACCTGATATACCTCATTATACACTCCCTACCTACAACACCACCTGATATACCTCATTATACACTCCCTACCTACAGCAACATCACCTAATATACCCCATTATACACTCCCTACCTACAACACCACCTGATATACCTCATTATATACTCCCTACCTACAGCAACATCACCTGATATACCTCATTATACACTCCCTACCTACAACAACACCACCTGATATACCTCATTATACACTCCCTACCTACAGCAACACCACCTGATATACCTCATTATACACTCCCTACCTACAGCAACACCACCTGATATACCTCATTATATACTCCCTACCTACAACATCACCTGATATACCTCATTATATACTCCCTACCTACAGCAACACCACCTGATATACCTCATTATACACTCCCTACCTACAGCAACACCACCTGATATACCTCATTATACACTCCCTACCTACAGCAACACCACCTGATATACCCCATTATACACTCCCTACCTACAGCAACACCACCTGATATACCTCATTATACACTCCCTACCTACAGCAACACCACCTGATATACCCCATTATACACTCCCTACCTACAGCAACACCACCTGATATACCTCATTATACACTCCCTACCTACAACATCACCACCTAATATACCTCATTATATACTCCCTACCTACAGCAACACCACCTGATATACCTCATTATATACTCCCTACCTACAACACCACCTGATATACCTCATTATATACTCCCTACCTACAACATCACCTGATATACCTCATTATATACTCCCTACCTACAACACCACCTGATATACCTCATTATATACTCCCTACCTACAACATCACCTGATATACCTCATTATATACTCCCTACCTACAACATCACCACCTGATATACCTCATTATACACTCCCTACCTACAACATCACCTGATATACCTCATTATATACTCCCTACCTACAACATCACCACCTGATATACCTCATTATATACTCCCTACCTACAACACCACCTGATATACCTCATTATATACTCCCTACCTACAACACCACCTGATATACCTCATTATACACTCCCTACCTACAACACCACCTGATATACCTCATTATATACTCCCTACCTACAGCACCACCTGATATACCTCATTATACACTCCCTACCTACAGCAACACCACCTGATATACCCCATTATACACTCCCTACCTACAGCAACATCACCTGATATACCTCATTATATACTCCCTACCTACAGCACCACCTGATATACCTCATTATATACTCCCTACCTACAGCACCACCTGATATACCTCATTATACACTCCCTACCTACAGCAACATCACCTGATATACCCCATTATATACTCCCTACCTACAGCACCACCTGATATACCTCATTATATACTCCCTACCTACAACACCACCTGATATACCTCATTATATACTCCCTACCTACAACATCACCACCTGATATACCTCATTATACACTCCCTACCTACAACACCACCTGATATACCTCATTATATACTCCCTACCTACAACACCACCTGATATACCTCATTATACACTCCCTACCTACAGCAACACCACCTGATATACCTCATTATACACTCCCTACCTACAGCAACACCACCTGATATACCTCATTATATACTCCCTACCTACAGCAACATCACCTGATATACCTCATTATACACTCCCTACCTACAACACCACCTGATATACCTCATTATACACTCCCTACCTACAACACCACCTGATATACCTCATTATACACTCCCTACCTACAACACCACCTGATATACCTCATTATACACTCCCTACCTACAACACCACCTGATATACCTCATTATACACTCCCTACCTACAACATCACCTGATATACCTCATTATACACTCCCTACCTACAACACCACCTGATATACCTCATTATACACTCCCTACCTACAGCAACACCACCTGATATACCTCATTATACACTCCCTACCTACAACACCACCTGATATACCTCATTATACACTCCCTACCTACAGCAACACCACCTGATATACCCCATTATACACTCCCTACCTACAGCAACACCACCTGATATACCTCATTATACACTCCCTACCTACAGCAACACCACCTGATATACCTCATTATACACTCCCTACCTACAACACCACCTGATATACCTCATTATACACTCCCTACCTACAGCAACATCACCTGATATACCTCATTATACACTCCCTACCTACAACACCACCTGATATACCTCATTATACACTCCCTACCTACAGCAACACCACCTGATATACCTCATTATACACTCCCTACCTACAACACCACCTGATATACCTCATTATACACTCCCTACCTACAGCAACACCACCTGATATACCCCATTATACACTCCCTACCTACAGCAACACCACCTGATATACCTCATTATACACTCCCTACCTACAGCAACACCACCTGATATACCTCATTATACACTCCCTACCTACAACACCACCTGATATACCTCATTATACACTCCCTACCTACAGCAACACCACCTGATATACCCCATTATACACTCCCTACCTACAGCAACATCACCTGATATACCTCATTATACACTCCCTACCTACAACACCACCTGATATACCTCATTATACACTCCCTACCTACAACACCACCTGATATACCTCATTATATACTCCCTACCTACAACACCACCTGATATACCTCATTATACACTCCCTACCTACAGCAACACCACCTGATATACCTCATTATACACTCCCTACCTACAGCAACACCACCTGATATACCTCATTATATACTCCCTACCTACAGCACCACCTGATATACCTCATTATATACTCCCTACCTACAGCAACACCACCTGATATACCTCATTATACACTCCCTACCTACAACACCACCTGATATACCTCATTATATACTCCCTACCTACAGCAACATCACCTCACTCAATTTTTGATGTAATGCTGCAATCATTTGATTGTAATTTTGGATAGAGCAGATACTTCCATGTATTTATTTATTTTTTTACATAATTCCACCAGTCCTATTTATGATATAATTTACAAAAAGTATACAATTTCTAAAAATGTTTGCTTTTAATCAATTAGTATATTTGAGTTTAACCACAATATTTCTTCTAATATTTGTTCTGTATTTTCTGGTGGATTAAACTGAAATTGCAACCAGCTTTATATTGCTTGTTTTAATTTAAAAAAAATAGCGATATTTTGGAGATAATTACGTTTTGAAAAACCGGAAGTGAGAGGTTGTAATCTGAATAAAGGGAAAAGGCCATTCTTGAACACGGGGTGAGAAACTCTTACTAATCTGCTAGAGAACCAGTTCGGATCTATGTGTAGCTTTTTGTATGACTGAAGCCTTTAGTGAGAGGTCTAATGCTTTCATATTTAATCATTTCTGCCCTCCGTATTCATTATATAAATAGGCCCTTTTTAATTTTGTCTGGCTTGCCACTCAAATAAAGTGGAATATTATTTTGCTCATAATATTAAAAACAAGTGGTAGACAGGGCCATAAGTAAATAGGTAAACTGGGACATGACTAAATAATTCATCAGGGTAATTTTTCCACAAATAGACAGGTGTTGTCCTTTCCATGGTAGCAAAACTGTATCTAATTTGGCTAACTTTCTATTAAAATGTATCGCAGTGAGATCATTTGTTTATTTCGGGATATGTCCACATTCCCGTCAGTCCATTTTATTGGTGAACTACACGGTAATGTAAAAAAAAAAAAAATTGTGATCCCATACGTAATATCATAATTTGATTTTAATTCAGAGAGCGTAGAAAAAATATCAAGATCCTCTATGAGAATGTGCAGGGAGACAAATTGCGGATTTGAAAGAAAATGTGAATCGTCAGCGTACAATGACACCTTTTTTTGTTTTTAAACCCTGATATTATTGTTAGATCACATTTCAATGCCCATAATAAATATATATGCTGATAGTGGACAACCTTGTTTTACTCCTCTTGAGAGTTTATACTTTCTGAGAAGTAGCCATTATTTACTATTTTACACCTGGTGGTACTATACATCACTTTAACCACCTGGTGGTACTATACATCACTTTAACCACCTGGTGGTACTATACATCACTTTAACCACCTGGTGTTACTATACATCACTTTAACCACCTGGTGGTACATCACTCTAACCACCTGGTGGTACATCACTCTAACCACCTGGTGGTACATCACTGTAACCACCTGGTGTTACTATACATCACTTTAACCACCTGGTGGTACTATACATCACTTTAACCACCTGGTGTTACATCACTTTAACCACCTGGTGGTACTATACATCACTTTAACCACCTGGTGTTACTATACATCACTTTAACCACCTGGTGTTACTATACATCACTTTAACCACCTGGTGGTACAATACATCACCTTAACCACCTGGTGGTACTATACATCACTTTAACCACCTGGTGGTACTATACATCACTTTAACCACCTGGTGGTACTATACATCACTTTAACCACCTGGTGGTACAATACATCACCTTAACCACCTGGTGGTACTATACATCACTTTAACCACCTGGTGGTACTATACATCACTTTAACCACCTGGTGGTACTCTACATCACTTTAACCACCTGGTGGTACTATACATCACTTTAACCACCTGGTGTTACTCTACATCACTTTAACCACCTGGTGGTACTAAACATCACTTTAACCACCTGGTGGTACTATACATCACTTTAACCACCTGGTGGTACTATACATCACTTTAACCACCTGGTGGTACTATACATCACCTTAACCACCTGGTGGTACTATACATCACTTTAACCACCTGGTGGTACTATACATCACTTTAACCACCTGGTGGTACTCTACATCACTTTAACCACCTGGTGGTACTATACATCACTTTAACCACCTGGTGTTACTCTACATCACTTTAACCACCTGGTGGTACTAAACATCACTTTAACCACCTGGTGGTACTATACATCACTTTAACCACCTGGTGGTACTATACATCACTTTAACCACCTGGTGTTACTCTACATCACTTTAACCACCTGGTGGTACTAAACATCACTTTAACCACCTGGTGGTACTATACATCACTTTAACCACCTGGTGGTACTATACATCACTTTAACCACCTGGTGGTACTATACATCACTTTAACCACCTGGTGGTACTATACATCACTTTAACCACCTGGTGGTACTATACATCACTTTAACCACCTGGTGGTACTATACATCACTTTAACCACCTGGTGGTACTATACATCACAATGACAGAACTCATAATGGTTATGCAAAAAAAAACTTTTAAAAAACTTGTTTCTCAAAAGTGTAGCAGGTTGTGAACATACAACGTTGCCAATCTGAGAATGAGAACCTGGTAAATTACTGTAATTTTAAATGCATGTATTAACAGATATTAATGAATGAGAACCTGGTAAATTACTGTAATTTAAATGCATGTATTAACAGATATTAATGAATGAGAACCTGGTAAATTACTGTAATTTTAAATGCGTGCGTTAACAGAAATGAATGCAAATGATTAACATTTACTAGGCGTGACATATGTCATGGAGACTTGATAAAAACGTTTTTTTTTTAAGCAATTAAAGAGGAAACAATTCACACAATGAAACAATGAATTCGCAA
>NC_143030.1:6577092-6614592 GCF_057628025.1 Oncorhynchus mykiss
TGAGGGGACTGAGGCTTCAGTGTGTTAGTAGAACAGGTTAGTGAACTCAGCTCCAGGACCAGCTGGATGAGGGGACTGAGGCTTCAGTGTGTTAGTAGAACAGGTTAGTGAACTCAGGACCAGCTGGATGAGGGGAATGAGGTTTCAGTGTGTTAGTAGAACAGGTTAGTGAACTCAGCTCCAGGACCAGCTGGATGAGGGGACTGAGGCTTCAGTGTGTTAGTAGAACAGGTTAGTGAACTCAGGACCAGCTGGATGAGGGGAATGAGGTTTCAGTGTGTTAGTAGAACAGGTTAGTGAACTCAACCCCAGGACCAGCTGGATGAGGGGACTGTGTGTTAGTAGAACAGGTTTGTGAACTAGCCCTAGGACCAGCTGGATGAGGGGACTGAGGCTTCAGTGTGTTAGTAGAACAGGTTAGTGAACTCAGCCCCAGGACCAGCTGGATGAGGGGACTGAGGCTTTAGTGTGTTAGTAGAACAGGTTAGTGAACTCAGGACCAGCTGGATGAGGGGACTGAGGCTTTAGTGTGTTAGTAGAACAGGTTAGTGAACTCAGCCCCAGGACCAGCTGGATGAGGGGACTGAGGCTTTAGTGTGTTAGTAGAACAGGTTAGTGAACTCAGGTCCAGCTGGATGAGGGGACTGAGGCTTTAGTGCGTTAGTAGAACAGGTTAGTGAACTCAGCCCCAGGACCAGCTGGATGAGGGGACTGAGGCTTTAGTGTGTTAGTAGAACAGGTTAGTGAACTCAGGACCAGCTGGATGAGGGGACTGAGGCTTTAGTGTGTTAGTAGAACAGGTTAGTGAACTCAGCCCCAGGACCAGCTGGATGAGGGGACTGAGGCTTCAGTGTGTTAGTAGAACAGGTTAGTGAACTCAGCTCCAGGACCAGCTGGATGAGGGGACTGAGGCTTCAGTGTGTTAGTAGAACAGGTTAGTGAACTCAGGACCAGCTGGATGAGGGGACTGAGGCTTTAGTGTGTTAGTAGAACAGGTTAGTGAACTCAGCCCCAGGACCAGCTGGATGAGGGGACTGAGGCTTCAGTGTGTTAGTAGAACAGGTTAGTGAACTCAACCCCAGGACCAGCTGGATGAGGGGACTGAGGCTTTAGTGCGTTAGTAGAACAGGTTAGTAAACTCAGCCCCAGGACCAGCTGGATGAGGGGACTCTTTTCTTTGCTCAGCTCCTGGCATTGCAGAGCTTGGTAATGATATGAGAGGGGGTAACTGTATTTTAGATGTTTCCAAAACTTAATTGCTCATTTTTGAGTTTTTGGATATTGGCCTAATTCTGCCCTGCATGCATTGTTAGTAGTTTTCCTCTGGACATGTAGGATAATCTTACAGAACTCTGCATGCAGGGTTTCAATGGGGTGTTTGTCCCATTGGGTGAAATCTTGTTTTGCAAGTGGGACCCCACACCTCGCTGCCATAAAGTGCAATTGATTCAATGACACATTCCATTAGTTTTAGCCATATTTTAATAGGTATTTCAATTTGAATTAGTTTTTTAATGGTGTAGAATGCCCTGTGTGCTTTCTCTCTCAGTTCATTCACTGCCTCATTAAGGTGTCCAGATGAGCTTATTTCTAAACCTCAGTAATTGTAGTGTGTACAGTACTCTATATATTTAAACCTCAGTATTTGTAGTGTGTACAGTACTCTATATATTTAAACCTCAGTAATTGTATTGTGTACAGTACTCTATATATTTAAACCTCAGTAATTGTATTGTGTACAGTACTCTATATATTTAAACCTCAGTAATTGTAGTGTGTACAGTACTCTATATATTTATATAAACCTCAGTAATTGTAGTGTGTACAGTACTCTATATATTTAAACCTCAGTAATTGTAGTGTGTACAGTACTCTATATATTTAAACCTCAGTAATTGTAGTGTGTGCAGTACTCTATATATTTAAACCTCAGTAATTGTAGTGTGTGCAGTACTCTATATATTTAAACCTCAGTATTTGTAGTGTGTACAGTACTCTATATATTTAAACCTCAGTAATTGTAGTGTGTTCAGGACTCTATATATTTAAACCTCAGTAATTGTAGTGTGTACAGTACTCTATATATTTAAACCTCAGTAATTGTAGTGTGTACAGTACTCTATATATATAAACCTCAGTAATTGTAGTGTGTACAGTACTCTATATATTTAAACCTCAGTAATTGTAGTGTGTACAGTACTCTATATATTTAAACCTCAGTAATTGTAGTGTGTGCAGTACTCTATATATTTAAACCTCAGTAATTGTAGTGTGTGCAGACCTCTATATATTTAAACCTCAGTAATTGTAGTGTGTGCAGACCTCTATATATTTAAACCTCAGTAATTGTAGTGTGTACAGTACTCTATATATTTAAACCTCAGTAATTGTAGTGTGTACAGTACTCTATATATTTAAACCTCAGTAATTGTAGTGTGTGCAGTACTCTATATATTTTGTACCAATTGAGAACTTTGTCTAATTCCCTGAGATCTGGATCTTCACTGGAAAATCATTATTTTAGTCTTTTTGGGGTTTACTGCCAGGGCCCAGGTCTGGCAGTACTGCTCTAGCAGGTCCAGGCTCTGCTGTCGGCCAGGTGCTGTGGGGGTTTACTGCCAGGGCCCAGGTCTGGCAGTACTGCTCTAGCAGGTCCAGGCTCTGCTGTAGGCCATGTGCTGTGGGGGGTTTACTGCCAGGGCCCAGGTCTGGCAGTACTGCTCTAGCAGGTCCAGGCTCTGCTGTAGGCCATGTGCTGTGGGGGTTTACTGCCAGGGCCCAGGTCTGGTAGTACTGCTCTAGCAGGTCCAGGCTCTGCTGTAGGCCATGTGCTGTGGGGGTTTACTGCCAGGGCCCAGGTCTGACAGTACTGCTCTAGCAGGTCCAGGCTCTGCTGTAGGCCATGTACTGTGGGGGTTTACTGCCAGGGCCCAGGTCTGGCAGTACTGCTCTAGCAGGTCCAGGCTCTGCTGTAGGCCATGTGCTGTGGGTGTTTACTGCCAGGGCCCAGGTCTGGCAGTACTGCTCTAGCAGGTCCAGGCTCTGCTGTAGGCCATGTGCTGTGGGTGACAGCAGGCATAGGTCATCTGCGAAGAGTAGGCATTTAACCTCTGAATTGTGGAGACTAACACCAGGGGTTGAGGATTTTTCTAGAATAGTGGCCAATTCGTTGATGTAAATATTGAAGAGTGCAGGGCTCAGATTGCAACCCTGACGAAGGCCCCGCCCCTGGTTACAGAATTCTGTTATTTTCTTGCCGATTTTAATGCTGCACGCATTGCCAGTATACATTGATTTAATTTTGTCATATTTTTTACCCCCTCAACCACTTTCAATAACTCTGTAGAACAGTCCTGTATGCCAAACAGAATCAAATGCTTTTGGAACTCTCTCTCTCCCAGCAGCTGCTACTCAATTTGGAACTCTGGAACTCTCTATATCTATCCATCTCTCCATCTTTCTTGCAGTGCATGCTGAGAGTTTTTTGGAGTCTCTCTACGGTCTGTCTGTCTGTCTGTCTGTCTGGTCTGGTCTGGTCTGTCCTCTGCAAGTTAATGGACCATCTTCTTGTTGTTGTTCTCCAGTGTGAAGACTCCCTCTCGGACAATTACGTACAACACCTCCTTTTCTACTCAGTTCAGATGGGTCCTGAAGAGAACCTTCACTAACCTCATCCTCAACCCTCAGACATCCTTCGCTCAGGTGTGTGTGTGGGGAAGGGGAGATAGTGTAAACTGTAAAGTTTGGTGGATGAGGAATAATGGTCTTGGGCTGTTTTTCATGGTTCGGACTTACCTACATACCCACTTACCCACCCACCCACCTACCTAACCACCCACCCACCTACCTACCCACCCACCCACCTACCTACCCGCTTACCTACCTACCCACTTACCTACCCACTTACCTACCCACCGACCTGCCCACTTACCTACCTAGCCACTTACCTACCCACTTCCTTACCTACCTACCCACCCACCTACCCACTTCCCTACCTACCCACTTCCCTACCTACCCACTTCCCTACCTACCCACTTCCCTACCCACCCACCTACCGACTTACCTACCGACTTACCTACCCACTTACCTACCCACCTATCTACCTACCTACCTACCCACCTACCTACCTACCCACCTATCTATCTACCCACTTACCTACCCACCTACCTACCTACCCACTTACCTACCTACCCACTTACCTACCTACCCATCTACCTACCTATCTACCTACCCACCTACCTACCTACCCACCTACCTACCTACCCACCTATCTACCTACCCACCTACCTACCTACCCACCTATCTATCTACCCACTTACCTACCCACTTACCTACCTACCCACTTACCTACCTACCCACCTACCCACCTATCTACCTACCCACCTATCTACCTACCCACCCACCTACCTACCTACCCACCTATCTACCTACCCACTTACCTACCTACCTACCCACCCACCTACCCACTTACCTACCTACCCACCTACCTACCCACCTACCCACTTGCCTACCCACCCACCTACCCACTTACCTACCTACCTACCTACCTACCCACTTACCTACCCACCTACCTACCCACCTACCCACTTACCTACCTACCCACCTACTTACCTACCTACCTACCCACCTGCTTACCTACCTACCCACTTACCTACCCATCTACCTACCTACCTACCTACCCACCTACCTACCTACCTACCCACTTACCTACCTACCTACTTACCTACCTACCTACCCACCTGCTTACCTACCTACCCACTTACCTACCTACCTACCTACCCACCTGCTTACCTACCTACCCACTTACCTACCCACTTACCTACCTACCTACCTACCCACTTACCTACCTACCTACCTACCTACCCACTTACCTACCCATCTACCTACCTACCTACCCACCTACCTACCTACTTACCTACCTACCCACCTACTTACCTACCTACCTACCTACCCACTTACCTACCCATCTACCTACCTACTTACCTACCTACCTACCTACGTACCTACCCACTTACCTACCTACCTACCTACCTACCTACCTACCTACCTACTTACCTACCCACCTACTTACCTACCTACCCACTTACCTACCCATCTACCTACCCACTTACCTACCTACCTACCCACCTACCTACCTACCTACCTATCAACTTACCTACCTACCTACCTACCCACCTGCTTACCTACCTACCCATCTACCTACCCACCTACCTACCTACCTACCTACCTACCCACTCACCCACCCACCTACCTACCTACCCACCTACCCACCCACCTACCTACCTACCTACCCACTCACCCACCCACCCACCCACCCACCTACCTACCTACCTACCTACCTAACTATCTATCTAATCTCTCTCATCAAGATTGGAGTGACTGTGTTCCTGGCCCTCATCGTTGGGGCCATATTCTTCGGAGTGAAGAATGACCAGAGTGGCTTACAGAACAGGTCTGTGTGTATGTTTTTATGTGTGTGTTTGTGTGTATGTTTTTGTGTGTGTGTGTGTGTGTGTGTGTGTGTTTGTTTAATATAGTAATATATACCATTTAGCAGACCACTCTTTCTTCCATAGCGACCTTTTTCTTATACGTGGCCCCAGCAGGAAGCTACATTTTAAATCCATGATTTATTTTAGGCAGGTCTAAAGAAACAAACATTATGATATGAAGAACATGTATTTCAGAAGAACAGAATATGAGTTGGCTTACTGTATGTTATCTGGCTATGCTCTATGCTATATAGACTGTAGGCTTGTTCATTTATCAGACTAGATACTGTATGTTATCTGGCTATGCTATAGACTGTAGGCTTGTTCATTTATCAGACTAGATACTGTATGTTATCTGGCTATAGACTGTATACTTGTTCATTTAGCAGACTAGATACTGTATGTTATCTGGCTATGCTCTAGGTTCATTTAGCAGACAAGATATGCTTAAGTCCCATGTCATTATTTTATATTATAGGATTTTATAGTATGAAGAATACAATTTGAAAGGATATTTTTCCCATACCGGAGCGCATATGAAGTGACTATGTTGAGCGTAAAAGTGATGATTTGAAACGGATCCTATACGCTAGATTTAGAGTTATTTGTCAACTTTATTTTGTGAAGGACACAAACCTTAGAATGCCTTTTAGAAATCAAAACGCATGATGTGACTTTAGGATATGGACGATCCGAGCGTCGCAAAAACGGAGCTTGCTCTCCTGTTACAGGTTCTCAGTCTGCACACGCTATTCTCTCATCATATTTTCACCCATCGAACTATTCTCAATTTTTAATATTGTTTTTACTAATATGTCAAATTAGATTTAGAATGGCCCTTTAACACATAGGCAGAAACAGAGAGGCAAGACAAAGACCCGTCATCAGTATGAACAGGAATGGAGGCCACATTATTTTTTTTCCCACTGATGTCAGGTAGGCTACTCCGGTCATTTCGCTGCGCAACAAGTGATATTCCGTCCAAAATGCTGTATGCCATGGGCTCTCCAACCCCTGTTCCTGCAGCTACCCAGAGCCTCATTTGCGAAACCAAGTGAAATCGGGTTGGGAACATCGATAGTAACATATTTTCAAAACGAAACCTTTATTTAATTCAAGTGTTTACAGCCCCTCTCTCTGCGCGCTGGAGAAAGGAATGAAGGGGGGAGGGGATGGATACTCACAGTAGCAAAAGGTAATATGTCAACTTATTCATTAGGAAAATGCACTATAATTAATATATTCGAAATCAAATACATTCGGTAGGTTATGTATTGTATAACGGCACAATCATTATTTTATTTTAAAATATATATATATATATATATATTTTGAAGGACAATAGAGCCCTGAGTACCAGGCCATAAGGACCTGGTGATCGTTAACGAGTTGGGCATAAGAGGAGATTACTGTGACTCAAGTCATGTAGAATTTGACAACTGTCATGAGTCATGACTGCCTGTGTGTGCTTAATGCGTGTGTTTTACAGTGTGTGTGTGTGTGTGTGTTGAACGTGTGTGTGTGTGTTGAACGTGTGTGTGTGTGTTGTCTACCAGGATGGGTGCTCTATTCTTCATCACCACCAATCAGTGTTTCAGTTCCCTGTCTTCTGCTGAGCTCTTCATCACCGAGAGAAAACTGTTCATGTGAGTAACACACACACACACACAGGTCACCCATGATACAAGTCAGTATTCGACATCCATCCATGTCTGAGATGACGTGGTAACCAGACACTAGGGGAACACTGATATCTGTTACCTTTAAACAGGTTTCCACTGGGGAACACTGATCCCTGTTACCTCTAAACAGGTTTCCACTGGGGAACACTGAGATCTGTTACCTCTAAACAGGTTTCCACTGGGGAACACTGAGATCTGTTACCTTTAAACAGGTTTCCACTGGGGAACACTGAGATCTGTTACCTCTAAACAGGTTTCCACTGGGGAACACTGAGCCCTGTTACCTCTAAACAGGTTTCCACTGGGGAACACTGAGATCTGTTACCTTTAAACAGGTTTCCACTGGGGAACACTGAGATCTGTTACCTTTAAACAGGTTTCCACTAGGGAACACTGAGATCTGTTACCTTTAAACAGGTTTCCACTGGGGAACACTGAGCCCTGTTACCTTTAAACAGGTTTCCACTGGGGAACACTGAGATCTGTTACCTTTAAACAGGTTTCCACTGGGGAACACTGAGATCCGTTACCTTTAAACAGGTTTCCACTGGGGAACACTGAGATCTGTTACCTTTAAACAGGTTTCCACTGGGGAACACTGAGATCTGTTACCTTTAAACAGGTTTCCACTGGGGAACACTGAGATCTGTTACCTTTAAACAGGTTTCCACTGGGGAACACTGAGGTCTGTTACCTTTAAACAGGTTTCCACTGGGGAACACTGAGATCTGTTACCTTTAAACAGGTTTCCACTGGGGAACACTGAGATCTGTTACCTTTAAACAGGTTTCCATAGGGGAACACTGAGATCTGTTACCTTTAAACAGGTTTCCACTGGGGAACACTGAGATCCGTTACCTTTAAACAGGTTTCCACTGGGGAACACTGAGCCCTGTTACCTCTAAACAGGTTTCCACTGGGGAACACTGAGATCTGTTACCTTTAAACAGGTTTCCACTGGGGAACACTGAGATCTGTTACCTTTAAACAGGTTTCCACTGGGGAACACTAAGATCTGTTACCTTTAAACAGGTTTCCACTGGGGAACACTGAGATCTGTTACCTTTAAACAGGTTTCCACTGGGGAACACTGAGCCCTGTTACCTCTAAACAGGTTTCCATAGGGGAACACTAAGATCTGTTACCTTTAAACAGGTTTCCACTGGGGAACACTAAGATCTGTTACCTTTAAACAGGTTTCCACTGGGGAACACTGAGATCTGTTACCTTTAAACAGGTTTCCACTGGGGAACACTGAGATCTGTTACCTTTAAACAGGTTTCCACTGGGGAACACTGAGATCTGTTACCTTTAAACAGGTTTCCACTGGGGAACACTGAGCTCTGTTACCTTTAAACAGGTTTCCACTGGGGAACACTGAGATCTGTTACCTTTAAACAGGTTTCCACTGGGGAACACTGAGATCTGTTACCTTTAAACAGGTTTCCACTGGGGAACACTGAGATATGTTACCTTTAAACAGGTTTCCACTGGGGAACACTGAGATCTGTTACCTTTAAACAGGTTTCCATAGGGGAACACTGAGATCTGTTACCTTTAAACAGGTTTCCACTGGGGAACACTGAGATCCGTTACCTTTAAACAGGTTTCCACTGGGGAACACTGAGCCCTGTTACCTCTAAACAGGTTTCCACTGGGGAACACTGAGATCTGTTACCTTTAAACAGGTTTCCACTGGGGAACACTGAGCCCTGTTACCTCTAAACAGGTTTCCATAGGGGAACACTAAGATCTGTTACCTTTAAACAGGTTTCCACTGGGGAACACTGAGATCTGTTACCTTTAAACAGGTTTCCACTGGGGAACACTGAGATCTGTTACCTCTAAACAGGTTTCCACTGGGGAACACTGAGATCTGTTACCTTTAAACAGGTTTCCATAGGGGAACACTGAGATCTGTTTCCTTTAAACAGGTTTCCACTGGGGAACACTGAGATCTGTTACCTCTAAACAGGTTTCCACTGGGGAACACTGAGCCCTGTTACCTCTAAACAGGTTTCCACTGGGGAACACTGAGATCTGTTACCTTTAAACAGGTTTCCACTGGGGAACACTGAGATCTGTTACCTTTAAACAGGTTTCCACTAGGGAACACTGAGCCCTGTTACCTTTAAACAGGTTTCCACTGGGGAACACTGAGCCCTGTTACCTTTAAACAGGTTTCCACTGGGGAACACTGAGATCTGTTACCTTTAAACAGGTTTCCACTGGGGAACACTGAGATCTGTTACCTTTAAACAGGTTTCCACTGGGGAACACTGAGATCTGTTACCTTTAAACAGGTTTCCACTGGGGAACACTGAGGTCTGTTACCTTTAAACAGGTTTCCACTGGGGAACACTGAGATCTGTTACCTTTAAACAGGTTTCCACTGGGGAACACTGAGATCTGTTACCTTTAAACAGGTTTCCATAGGGGAACACTGAGATCTGTTACCTTTAAACAGGTTTCCACTGGGGAACACTGAGATCCGTTACCTTTAAACAGGTTTCCACTGGGGAACACTGAGATCTGTTACCTTTAAACAGGTTTCCACTGGGGAACACTAAGATCTGTTACCTTTAAACAGGTTTCCACTGGGGAACACTGAGATCTGTTACCTTTAAACAGGTTTCCACTGGGGAACACTGAGCCCTGTTACCTCTAAACAGGTTTCCATAGGGGAACACTAAGATCTGTTACCTTTAAACAGGTTTCCACTGGGGAACACTAAGATCTGTTACCTTTAAACAGGTTTCCACTGGGGAACACTGAGATCTGTTACCTTTAAACAGGTTTCCACTGGGGAACACTGAGATCTGTTACCTTTAAACAGGTTTCCACTGGGGAACACTGAGATCTGTTACCTTTAAACAGGTTTCCACTGGGGAACACTGAGCCCTGTTACCTTTAAACAGGTTTCCACTGGGGAACACTGAGATCTGTTACCTTTAAACAGGTTTCCACTGGGGAACACTGAGATCTGTTACCTTTAAACAGGTTTCCACTGGGGAACACTGAGATCTGTTACCTTTAAACAGGTTTCCACTGGGGAACACTGAGATCTGTTACCTTTAAACAGGTTTCCATAGGGGAACACTGAGATCTGTTACCTTTAAACAGGTTTCCACTGGGGAACACTGAGATCCGTTACCTTTAAACAGGTTTCCACTGGGGAACACTGAGCCCTGTTACCTCTAAACAGGTTTCCACTGGGGAACACTGAGATCTGTTACCTTTAAACAGGTTTCCACTGGGGAACACTGAGCCCTGTTACCTCTAAACAGGTTTCCATAGGGGAACACTAAGATCTGTTACCTTTAAACAGGTTTCCACTGGGGAACACTGAGATCTGTTACCTTTAAACAGGTTTCCACTGGGGAACACTGAGATCTGTTACCTCTAAACAGGTTTCCACTGGGGAACACTGAGATCTGTTACCTTTAAACAGGTTTCCACTAGGGGAACACTGAGCTCTGTTACCTCTAAACAGGTTTCCACTTGGTAACACTGAGATCTGTTACCTTTAAACAGGTTTCCACTGGGGAACACTGATATCTGTTACCTTTAAACAGGTTTCCACTAGGGGACAAAGAAGTGTGCTTTTCTTTCAAGGACATTTATAAGTGACCCCAAACTTTTGAATGGTAGTGTGCATACTGTACACACACATACTGTACACACACATACTGTACACACACATACTGTACACACACATACTGTACACACACATACTATACACACACATACTGTACACACACATACTGTACACACACATACTATACACATACTATACACACACATACTGTACACACACATACTGTACACACACATACTATACACATACTATACACATACTATACACACACATACTGTACACACACATACTATACACATACTACACACACATACTGTACACACACATACTGTACACACACATACTGTACACATACTATACACACACATACTGTACACACATACTGTACACACATACTGTACACACATACTGTACACACACATACTGTACACACACATACTGTACACATACATACTGTACACACACAGACTATACACACACATACTGTACACACATACTGTACACACACATACTGTACACACACATACTGTACACACACATACTGTACACACACATACTGTACACACACATACTATACACATACTATACACACACATACTGTACACACACATACTACACACATACTGTACACACATACTGTACACACACATACTGTACACACACATACTGTACACACACATACTATACACACACTATACACACACACACTGTACACACACATACTGTACACACACATACTATACACATACTGTACACACACATACTGTACACACACATACTGTACACACACATACTGTACACACACATACTATACACATACTATACACACACATACTGTACACACATACTGTACACACATACTGTACACATACTATACACACACATACTGTACACACACATACTATACACACACATACTGTACACACACATACTGTACACACACATACTGTACACACACATACTGTACACACATACTATACACACACATACTGTACACACATACTGTACACACATACTGTACACACATACTGTACACACATACTGTACACACACATACTGTACACACACATACTATACACACACATACTGTACACACACATACTATACACACACATACTATACACATATACTGTACACACACATACTATGCACACACATACTATACACACACATACTGTACACACATACTATACACACACATACTGTACACACATACTATACACACACATACTGTACACACATACTGTACACACACATACTGTACACACATACTATACACACACATACTATACACACACATACTGTACACACACATACTGTACACACACATACTGTACACACACATATACTATACACACACATACTATACACACACATACTATACACATACTATACACACATACTATACACACACTATACACATTATACACATATACTACACACACACTATGTACACACATACTTGACACACATACTATACAGACATGCACACATGCGCACATGCGCACACACCCTCGCTCTCTCTCATTCTCTCTCTCTCTCTCCCCCTCCATCTCCAGTCATGAGTACATTAGTGGTTACTATAGAGTATCAGTCTAACCTCTCTCTCTCTCTCTCTGTCTCTCTGTCTCTCTGTCTCTCTCTCTCTCTCCCCAGTCATGAGTACATCAGTGGTTACTACAGAGTATCAGTCTACTTCCTGTGTAAGATACTCAGTGACATCATCACCTTAAGGACACTCCCTTCCATCGTCTTCAGCTGTGTGGCTTACTTCATGATCGGTGGGTAGACACAATGAACCCTAACCCATGATCGCTGGGTAGACCCTCCACCCTCGTAGACACAGTGAACCCTAACCCATGATCGGTGGGTAGACCCTCCACCCTCGTAGACACAATGAACCCTAACCCATGATCGCTGGGTAGACCCTCCACCCTCGTAGACACAGTGAACCCTAACCCATGATCGCTGGGTAGACCCTCCACCGTCGTAGACACAGTGAACCCTAACCCATGATCGGTGGGTAGACCCTCCACCCTCGTAGACACAGTGAACACTAACCCATGATCGCTGGGTAGACCCTTCACCCTCGTAGACACAGTGAACACTAACCCATGATCGCTGGGTAGACCCTTCACACACAGACATATAATACTAGTGTGTGTGACTGTGTCTATGTTCAGGTCTAGTATTATATTTCTATCTTCTGATCTAGTATTTTATTTCTATGTTCTGATCTAGTATACCAGGGAAGTTGACTGAGAACACATTTTCATTTATTCACATCAAATAAAATAAAATTTTATTGGTCACATACACACGTTAATCAGATGTTATTGTGGGCGTAGCGTAATGCTTGTGCTTCTAGCTCCGACAGTGCAGTATAATAATAATAATAATAAAATAATAATATCTAACAGTTTCACAACATATTGCCCAAAATACACATAAATCTAAGTAAGGAATGGTTTAAGAATATATATATATATATATATATATATATATATATATATATATATATATATATATATATATATATATATATATATATATATATATATATATATATATATATATATATATATATATATATATATA
The DNA here is from genome assembly GCF_057628025.1 of Oncorhynchus mykiss. Classification (NCBI taxonomy): domain Eukaryota; kingdom Metazoa; phylum Chordata; class Actinopteri; order Salmoniformes; family Salmonidae; genus Oncorhynchus; species Oncorhynchus mykiss. Next base: position 6,590,463 of record NC_143030.1, read on the forward strand.
TATATATATATACACATATATATATATATATATATATACACATACATACACACACACACACACACACACACACACACACACACACACACACACGTCAGAGCGGCACTGAACTACAGTATATATAGAATGCAGTATATACATATGAGATGGGTGATGCAATATTTACACACAATTAAAGTGACTAAGATATCGTGGAATAGTATAGAGTACAGTTTACACATGAGATGAGTAATGCGAGATACGGAGACATTATTAAAGTGGCTAGTGTTTCATTTCCTTAAAGTGACCAGTGATTCCTAATCGATGTCTATAGGCAGCCGCCTCTGAAGCGCTCGTTATAGCTGTTCAGCAGTCTGTTGGCCTTGAGAGAGCTTTGTGGTGGTGGGTGGTGCAGTTGCCGCGGTGATACAGGATGCTTTCAATTGTGTAAAAGTTTGTGAGGGTTTTAGGTGTTAAGCCTAATTTCTTTGTCCTCCAGTGGTGCTGTTGCGCCCTCTTCACCACACCGTCTGTGTGGGTGGACCATTTCAGATCGTCAGTGATGTGTACGCCAAGGAACTTGAAACTCTCCACCTTCTCTTATACACAGGGGGTACCGGTTAGTTGAGGTAATTTGTACATGCAGGTAGGGGTGAAGTGACTATGCATAGATAAAACAGCGAGTAGCAGCAGTGTACAAAACAAATGGGGGGGGGGGGGGTCAATGTAATTTGTTGTGCTCTCTTCACGACTGTCTTGGTGTGTTTGGACCATGATAGATCGTTGGTGATGTGGACACCAAGGAATTTGAAACTCTTGACCCGCTCCACTACAGTCCCGTCGATGTTAATGGGGGCCTGTTCGGCCCGCCTTTTCCTGTAGTACACGATCAGCTCCTTTGTCTTGCTCACATTAAGGGAGAGGTTGTTGTCCTGGCACCACACTGCCAGTTCTCTGACCTCCTCCCTATAGGCTGTCTTCTCATTGTCGATGATCAGGCCTACCAGTCTTGTGTCGTCAGCAAACTTAGTGATGGTATTGGAGTCGTGTTTGGCCACGCAGTCGTAGGTGAACAGGGAGTACAGGAGGGTACTAAGCATACAGCTCTGAGTGGCCCCAGCGTTGAGGATCAGTGTGGCAGACATGATGTTGCCTACCCTTACCACCTGCGGGCGGCCTGTCAGGAACTTCAGCATCCAGGTGCAGAGTGAGGTGTTTAGTCCCAGGATCCTTAGCTTAGGGATGAGCTTCGTGGGCACTAGTCAATGAACAGCATTCTCACACAGGTGTTTCTTTTGTCCAGGTGGGAAAGGGCAGTGTGGAGTGCGATTTGAGATTGCGTCATCTGTGGATCTATTGGGACAGTGTCCGAATTGGAGTGGATCTAGGTTATCTGTGAGGATGGTGTTGATGTGAGTCATGATCAGCCTTTCAAAGCACTTCATGGCTACCGAAGTGAGTGCTACTGGGGCGTTAATCATTTAGGCAGGTTACCTTCGCTTTCCTGGGCACAGGGACTATTGTGGTCTGCTTGAAACGTGTAGGTATTGAACATGTCAGTGAAGACACTTGCCAGTTGGTCAGCGCATGCTTTGAGTACACGTCCTGGTAATCTGTCTGGCCCCACGGCTTTGTGAATGTTGACCTGTTTAAAGTTCTTGCTCACATCGGCTACCGAGAGCGTTATCACACAGTCATCCAGAACAGCTGGTGCTCTCATGCATGCTTCAGTGTTGCTTGCTTCGAAGCGAGCATAAAAGGCATTTAGCTCATCTGGTAGGCTCGCGTCACTGGGCAGCTCGCGTCTGGGTTTCCCTTTGTTGTCTGTAATAGTTTTTAAGCCCTGCCACATCAGACGAGCGTCAGAGCCGGTGTAGTAGGATTCAATCTTAATCCTGTATTGACGCTTTGCTTGTTTGATGGTTCGTCTGAGGGTATTTCTTCTAGGCGTTTGGATTAGTCTCCCACTCCTTGACACCGGCAGCTCTAGCCTTTAGCTCGATGCGGATGTTGCCTGTAATCCATGGCTTCTAGTTGGGATATGTACATACGGTCACTGTGGGGACGACATCGTTGATGCACTTATTGATGAAGCCGATGACTGAGGTGGTATACTCCTCAATGCCATTGGATGAATCCCGGAACATATTCCAGTGTGTGCAAAACAGTCCTGTAGCTTAGCATCCGCGTCATCTGACCACTTCCGTGTTGAGCGAGTCACTGGTACTTCCTGCTTAAGTTTGTGCTTGTAAGCAGGAATCAGGAGGATAGAGTTATGGTCAGATTTGCCAAATGGAGGGTGGGGGGAGCTTTGTATGCATCTCTGTGTGGAGTAAAGGTGGTCTACATTTTTTTTCTCCATCTGGTTGTAAACATTTGGTGATTTTCCCGCATTAAAGACCCCGGCCACTAGGAGCACAGCTTCTGAGTGAGCATTTTCTTGTTTGCTTTATGGCCTTATACAGCTCATTGAGAGCGCTCTTAGTGCCAGCATCGGTTTGTGGTGGTAAATAGACGGCTACGAATAATATAGATGAGAACCCTCGTCTTACCAGACATAGCTTCTCTGTTCTGCTGGTGCATTGAAAATCCCTCCAGCTCTATATTAACCATGTCGTCGTTCAGCTACGACTCTGTGAAAAATAAGATATTACAGTTCTTATTGTCCCGTTGGTAGGATAATCGTAATCCTAGGTCATCAATTAAATTCAGGAAGTCCAGGACCCAGTTGCACAGGGCAGGGTTCAGAACCAGGGCCTCGAGTTTGATGATGAGCTTGGAGGGTACTATGGTGTTGAAGGCTGAACTATTGTCCATGAACAGCATTTTTACGAAGGTATGCCTCTTATCCAGATGGGAAAGGCAATGTGGTGGCGATTGCATCGTCTGTGGACCTGTTGGGGCAATAAGAACATTTGAAGGGTGTCGGGTAAGGTGGAAGTGGTGGTGCTTGGAATCATTGCTCTTCCTTTGTCAACCATGGTTACCTGCAAGGAAACACGTGGCGTCATCATTGCTTTGCACAAAAAGGGCTTCACAGGCAGGGATATTGCTGCCAGTAAGATTGCACCTAAATCAACCATTTATCGGATCATCAGGAACTTCAAGGAGAGCGGTTCAGTTGTTGTGAAGAAGGCTTCAGGGCGCCCAAGAAAGTCCAGCATGCGCCAGGACCGTCTCCTAAAGTTGATTTAGCTGCGGGATCGGGGCACCACCAGTACAGAGCTTGCTCAGGAATGGCAGCAGGCAGGTGTGAGTGCATCTGCACGCACAGTGAGGCGAAGACTTTTGGAGGATGGCCTGGTGTCAAGAAGGGCAGCAAAAAAGCCACTTCTCTCCAGGAAAAACATCAGGGACAGACTGATATTCTGCAAAGGGTACAGGGATTGGTCTGCTGAGGACTGGGGTAAAGTAATTTTCTCTGATGAATCCCCTTGACGATTGTTTGGGGCATCTGGAAAAAAGCTTGTCCGGAGAAGACAAGGTGAGCACTACCATCAGTTCTGTGTCATGCCAACAGTAAAGCATCCTGAGACCATTCATGTGTGGGGTTGCTTCTCAGCCAAGGGAGTGGGCTCACTCACAATTTTGCCTAAGAACACAGCCATGAATAAAGAATGGTACCAACACATCCTCCGAGAGCAACTTCTCCCAACCATCCAGGAACTGTTTGGTGATGAACAATGCCTTTTCCAGCATGATGGAGCACCTTGCCATAAGGAAAAAGTGAGAACTAAGTGGCTCGGAACAAAACATCGATATTTTGGGTCCATGGTCAGGAAACTCCCCAGACCTTAATCCCATTGAGAACTTGTGGTCAATCCTCAAGAGGCGGGTGGACAAACAAAAACCTACAAATTCTGACAAACTCCAAGCATTGATTATGCAAGAATGGGCTGCCATCAGTCAGGATGTGGCCCAGAAGTTAATTGACAGCATGCCAGGGCGGATTGCAGAGATATTGAAAAAGAAGGGTCAACATTGCAAATATTGACTCTTCGCATCAACTTCATGTAATTGTCAATAAAAGCCTTTGACACTTATGAAATGCTTGTAATTATACTTCAGTATTCCATAGTAACATCTGACAAAAACATATCTGAAGACACTGAGACAGCAGACTTTGAAAATTAATATTTGTGTCATTCTCAAAACTTTTGGCCACGACCGTTGAATTTACAGAACTACCTGGGGGATAGTTACAGGGGAGAGGAGGGGGGGGGATGAATGAGCCAAGGTATATGGTCTGATATCACTCTGGTCTGATATCACTCTGTTCTGATCTGGTATGTTTCTGTTCTGATCTGGTATTCTATTACTCTGTTCTGATTTAGTATATTTCTGATCTGGTATTCTATTACTCTGTTCTGATCTGGTATGTTTCTGTTCTGATCTGGTATTCTATTACTCTGTTCTGATTTAGTATATTTCTGATCTGGTATTCTATTACTCTGTTCTGATCTGGTATTCTATTACTCTGTTCTGATTTAGTATATTTCTGTTCTGATCTGGTATTCTATTACTCTGTTCTGATTTAGCATATTTCTGTTCTGGTATTCTATTACTCTGTTCTGATTTAGTATATTTCTGATCTGGTATTCTATTACTCTGTTCTGATTTAGTATATTTCTGTTCTGATCTGGTATTCTATTACTCTGTTCTGATTTAGTATATTTCTGTTCTGATCTGGTATTCTATTACTCTGTTCTGATTTAGTATATTTCTGTTCTGATCTGGTATTCTATTACTCTGTTCTGATTTAGTATATTTCTGATCTGGTATTCTATTACTCTGTTCTGATTTAGTATATTTCTGTTCTGATCTGGTATTCTATTACTCTGTTCTGATTTAGTATATTTCTGATCTGGTATTCTATTACTCTGTTCTGATTTAGTATATTTCTGTTCTGATCTGGTATTCTATTACTCTGTTCTGATTTAGTATATTTCTGTTCTGATCTGGTATTCTATTACTCTGTTCTGATTTAGTATATTTCTGTTCTGATCTGGTATTCTATTACTCTGTTCTGATTTAGTATATTTCTGATCTGGTATTCTATTACTCTGTTCTGATCTGGTATTCTATTACTCTGTTCTGATTTAGCATATTTCTGTTCTGATCTGGTATTCTATTACTCTGTTCTGATCTGGTATGTTTCTGTTCTGATCTGGTATGTTTCTGTTCTGATCTGGTATGTTTCTGTTCTGATCTGGTATGTTTCTGTTCTGATCTGGTATTCTATTACTCTGTTCTGATCTGGTATTCTATTACTCTGTTCTTATCTGGTATTCTATTACTCTGTTCTGATCTGGTATTCTATTACTCTGTTCTGATCTGGTATTCTATTACTCTGTTCTGATCTGGTATGTTTCTGTTCTGATCTGGTATGTTTCTGTTCTGATCTGGTATGTTTCTGTTCTGATCTGGTATGTTTCTGTTCTGATCTGGTATTCTATTACTCTGTTCTGATCTGGTATTCTATTACTCTGTTCTTATCTGGTATTCTATTACTCTGTTCTGATTTAGTATATTTCTGATCTGGTATTCTATTACTCTGTTCTGATTTAGTATATTTCTGTTCTGATCTGGTATTCTATTACTCTGTTCTGATCTGGTATTCTATTACTCTGTTCTGATTTAGTATATTTCTGATCTGGTATTCTATTACTCTGTTCTGATTTAGTATATTTCTGTTCTGATCTGGTATTCTATTACTCTGTTCTGATCTGGTATGTTTCTGTTCTGATCTGGTATGTTTCTGTTCTGATCTGGTATGTTTCTGTTCTGATCTGGTATGTTTCTGTTCTGATCTGGTATTCTATTACTCTGTTCTGATCTGGTATTCTATTACTCTGTTCTGATTTAGTATATTTCTGTTCTTATCTGGTATTCTATTACTCTGTTCTGATTTAGCATATTTCTGTTCTGATCTGGTATTCTATTACTCTGTTCTGATTTAGTATATTTCTGTTCTGATCTGGTATTCTATTACTCTGTTCTGATTTAGTATATTTCTGTTCTGATCTGGTATTCTATTACTCTGTTCTGATTTAGTATATTTCTGTTCTGATCTGGTATTCTATTACTCTGTTCTTATCTGGTATTCTATTACTCTGTTCTGATCTGGTATGTTTCTGTTCTGATCTGGTATTCTATTACTCTGTTCTGATCTGGTATTCTATTACTCTGTTCTGATCTGGTATTCTATTACTCTGTTCTGATTTAGTATATTTCTGTTCTGATCTGGTATTCTATTACTCTGTTCTGATTTAGTATATTTCTGTTCTGATCTGGTATTCTATTACTCTGTTCTGATTTAGTATATTTCTGATCTGGTATTCTATTACTCTGTTCTGATTTAGTATATTTCTGTTCTGATCTGGTATTCTATTACTCTGTTCTGATTTAGTATATTTCTGTTCTGATCTGGTATTCTATTACTCTGTTCTGATTTAGTATATTTCTGATCTGGTATTCTATTACTCTGTTCTGATTTAGCATATTTCTGTTCTGATCTGGTATTCTATTACTCTGTTCTGATTTAGTATATTTCTGATCTGGTATTCTATTACTCTGTTCTGATTTAGTATATTTCTGTTCTGATCTGGTATTCTATTACTCTGTTCTGATTTAGTATATTTCTGTTCTGATCTGGTATTCTATTACTCTGTTCTGATTTAGTATATTTCTGATCTGGTATTCTATTACTCTGTTCTGATTTAGTATATTTCTGTTCTGATCTGGTATTCTATTACTCTGTTCTGATTTAGTATATTTCTGTTCTGATCTGGTATTCTATTACTCTGTTCTGATTTAGTATATTTCTGTTCTGATCTGGTATTCTATTACTCTGTTCTGATTTAGTATATTTCTGATCTGGTATTCTATTACTCTGTTCTGATTTAGTATATTTCTGTTCTGATCTGGTATTCTATTACTCTGTTCTGATCTGGTATGTTTCTGTTCTGATCTGGTATGTTTCTGTTCTGATCTGGTATGTTTCTGTTCTGATCTGGTATGTTTCTGTTCTGATCTGGTATTCTATTACTCTGTTCTGATCTGGTATTCTATTACTCTGTTCTTATCTGGTATTCTATTACTCTGTTCTGATTTAGCATATTTCTGTTCTGATCTGGTATTCTATTACTCTGTTCTGATCTGGTATTCTATTACTCTGTTCTGATTTAGTATATTTCTGTTCTGATCTGGTATTCTATTACTCTGTTCTGATTTAGTATATTTCTGTTCTGATCTGGTATTCTATTACTCTGTTCTTATCTGGTATTCTATTACTCTGTTCTGATCTGGTATGTTTCTGTTCTGATCTGGTATTCTATTACTCTGTTCTGATCTGGTATTCTATTACTCTGTTCTGATTTAGTATATTTCTGTTCTGATCTGGTATTCTATTACTCTGTTCTGATTTAGTATATTTCTGTTCTGATCTGGTATTCTATTACTCTGTTCTGATTTAGTATATTTCTGTTCTGATCTGGTATTCTATTACTCTGTTCTGATTTAGTATATTTCTGATCTGGTATTCTATTACTCTGTTCTGATCTGGTATTCTATTACTCTGTTCTGATTTAGTATATTTCTGTTCTGGTATTCTATTACTCTGTTCTGATCTGGTATTCTATTACTCTGTTCTGATTTAGTATATTTCTGATCTGGTATTCTATTACTCTGTTCTGATTTAGTATATTTCTGTTCTGATCTGGTATTCTATTACTCTGTTCTGATTTAGTATATTTCTGTTCTGATCTGGTATTCTATTACTCTGTTCTGATTTAGTATATTTCTGTTCTGATCTGGTATTCTATTACTCTGTTCTGATTTAGTATATTTCTGATCTGGTATTCTATTACTCTGTTCTGATCTGGTATTCTATTACTCTGTTCTGATTTAGTATATTTCTGTTCTGGTATTCTATTACTCTGTTCTGATCTGGTATTCTATTACTCTGTTCTGATTTAGTATATTTCTGTTCTGATCTGGTATTCTATTACTCTGTTCTGATTTAGTATATTTCTGATCTGGTATTCTATTACTCTGTTCTGATCTGGTATTCTATTACTCTGTTCTTATCTGGTATTCTATTACTCTGTTCTGATTTAGTATATTTCTGTTCTGATCTGGTATTCTATTACTCTGTTCTGATTTAGTATATTTCTGTTCTGATCTGGTATTCTATTACTGTGTTCTGATCTAGTATATTTATGTTCTCATCTAGTGTTATATTTCTGTTCTGATATAGTATATTTCTGATCTAGTATAATATTAATATGGTCTGATCTAGTATATTTCTGTTCTGATCTAGTATGACATTTCTATATTCTCCAGGGTATAAAGCTACAGTGGAGGCCTTCTTCCTGTTCATGTTGACCGTAGCTCTGGTAGCCTATACAGCTACTGCTATGACCATGGCTATATCAGCTGACCAGAGTGTTGTGGCGATCGCCAACATCTTCATGACCATAGCCTTCGTCTTCATGATGGTGAGAGCGACAGACAGAGAGAGAGAGAGACTAAATCATTTGTGATGGTAGCATGTTTTTCCCATGCCAATGAAGCCCCTTTGAATTGACACACACACACACACACACACACACACTAATATAAGATGATTATAAACATGAAAAATTATGTTGCTCTCCTCTTCCTCCTCCTCTCCCCTCATCACCTTTCTCCTCCCCCTCCTCTTCCTCTCCCCTTCCCCTCTTCCTCTCTCTTTCTCTCCCCTTCCCCTCTTCCTCTCCCTTTCTCTCCCCTTCCCCTCCTCTTCCCTTTCTCCCCCTCCTCTCCTTACCCCTCATCTTCCCATCCCTTCCTCACTCCTCTCCTCACCCCTCCTCTTCCCCTCCCCTCCTAAAATCTCCTCTTTGCTCCCTTCCCCTCCTCCCTCCTCTCCTCACCCCTCCTCTCCTAAAATGTCCTCTTCGCTCCCTTCCCTCCTCTCCTCACCCCTCCTCTCCTAAAATCTCCTCTTCACTCCCTTCTCCTCCCCTCCTCTTTCCCTCCCCTCCCGTATCAGATCTTCTCAGGCCTGTTGGTGAACCTGCCCAGTATTGTTGAGTGGCTAGCCTGGTTCCAGTACCTCAGCATCCCTCGGTACGGACTAACAGCTCTCCAAATTAATGAGTTTGTAGGTCTCCAGTTCTGTGGAGACATTCCCCTCAACGGCACCTTGCCCCCTGGTATGACGTAAGTGATAATGTCTCACTATGCCTATTTAATAATTTATCCATAATTGAGGTGTTTTGTTTCTGAGGTAAGAACCTTTCTCTCCTGTGTCCAGATGCACGGGGGAAGACTTTCTGAAGAACCAGGGGATCGACTACACCACGTGGGGGCTGTGGCAGAATCACGTTGCCCTGGCGATCATGACCGTAATCTTCCTGTTGATCGCGTACTTCAAACTACGCTTCATCAAGAAGTTCACATAGAGGTCAGGGGTCACGGGTTAAGCCTATTGTACACCTTCCCTTGTCCTCCTCTCAAACTAAATGCTGCAACTTCCACTGACATGTCAGCGTCCGCAGGACACTTTTTAAGGGAGCAAAAATTTGATCGAAGCGGAAGGTGAAATTAGGCATTAGAGGTCATCGTCGCCATCATCATCATCATCATCATCATCCGACAGCTATTGTGCCAAACCAATAAATGCAATGATTTCTCTACCAATGTGTCTTATCTATACAGATGTTTTAAATCACGTCTCAAGATGTCTATGTGATTTATTTTTGAACCATTCATGTTTTTATGACGTTCAATTTGTTAAATGTTTTATTGATGCAACACAACGTGTATTGATGCCTACGGTTGAACAGGGCCCCTAGGACTCTGGCCACAAGTAGTTCCCTACTGTTGAACAGGGCCCCTAGGACTCTGGCCACAAGTAGTTCCCTACGGTTGAACAGGGCCCCTAGGACTCTGGCCACAAGTAGTTCCCTACGGTTGAACAGGGCCCCTAGGACTCTGGCCACAAGTAGTTCCCTACGGTTGAACAGGGCCCCTAGGATTCTGGATACAAGTAGTTCCCTACGGTTGAACAGGGCCCCTAGGACTCTTTACACAAGTAGTTCCCTACAGTTGAACAGGGCCCCTAGGACTCTGGACATAAGTAGTTCCCTACGGTTGAACAGGGCCCCTAGGATTCTGGATACAAGTAGTTCCCTACGGTTGAACAGGGCCCCTAGGACTCTGGACATAAGTAGTTCCCTACGGTTGAACTGGGCCACTAGGACTCTGGACACAAGAGGTTTACTATAAAGGGACTAGGGTGCTGTTTAGGACACAGTCCTAGACATTGTTTCTATTAACGTTTTGTACACTGTATAAACACTCCTACACTAACACATGATTGACGGCACAGGAGGCTGGTGAGGGGGAGGACCGTGCATAATAATGGCTGGAATGGAATCAGCGACATGGAAACCACGTGTTTGCTACCAATCCCTTAATTCCGTTCCTGCCATAACTATGAGCCAATCCTCCCCACCAGCCACCTGTGATGAACAGTATAACAATGATAATTATGCAAAAGAAAAAAAAAGGAAGAATAAAATGTAATATCAACTTTGTACTTTGTTCTATTTTCTCTCCTGTGTATGTTTTGCTATCAACACACACACACACACAGACACACAACGTTCCCTCATATGATAAGACTAAGGCTTGTGTCCATGGCAACACAGCGTAAGCATATCAGGTTGTGTGTGTTTGGAAACCCTGTTCCCCTGGGGCGGAGACATACCCCCTAACCCCACCCCCACCCTGGGGAGGAGTCATACCCCCTAACCCCACCCCCACCACCACCCTGGGGAGGAGTCATAACCCCTTACCCCACCACCACCACCCTGGGGAGGAGTCATACCCCCTAACACCACCACCGCCACCTTGGGGAGGAGTCATACCCCCTAACCCCACCACCACCACCACCCTGGGGAGGATACATAACCCACCACCACCCTGGGGAGGAGTCATAACCCACCACCACCCTGGGGTGGAGTCATAACCCACCCCTACCACCCTGGGGAGGAGACATAACCCCACCCTGGGGAGGAGACATAACCCCTAACCCCACCCTGGGGAGGAGACATAACCCCTAACCCCCGCCACCACCCTGGGGAGGAGTCATACCCCCTAACACCACCACCGCCACCCTGGGGAGGAGTCATACCCCCTAACCCCACCACCACCCTGGGGAGGAGTCATAACACCTAACCCCACCCCCACCACCCTGGGAAGGAGTCATACCCCGTAACCCCACCACCACCCTGGGGAGGAGTCATACCCCCTAACCCCACCCCCACCACCACCCTGGGGAGGAGTCATAACCCACCACCACCCTGGGGAGGAGACATGACCCCTAACCACACCATCACCACCCTGGGGAGGAGTCATACCCCCTAACACCACCACCGCCACCCTGGGGAGGAGTCATACCCCCTAACCACACCACCACCACCCTGGGGAGGAATCATACCCCCTAACCCCACCCCCACCACCCTTGGGAGGAGTCATACCCCACCACCACCCTGGGGAGGAGTCACACCCCCTAACCCCACCACCACCCTGGGGAGGAGTCATACCCCCTAACCCCACCACCACCACCCTGGGGAGGAGTCATACCCCCTAACCCCACCACCACCACCACCCTGGGGAGGAGTCATACCCCCTAACCCCACCACCACCACCCTGGGGAGGAGTCATAACCCACCACCACCCTGGGGAGGAGACATGACCCCTAACCACACCATCACCACCCTGGGGAGGAGTCATACCCCCTAACACCACCACCGCCACCCTGGGGAGGAGTCATACCCCCTAACCACACCACCACCACCCTGGGGAGGAATCATACCCCCTAACCCCACCCCCACCACCCTTGGGAGGAGTCATACCCCACCACCACCCTGGGGAGGAGTCACACCCCCTAACCCCACCACCACCCTGGGGAGGAGTCATACCCCCTAACCCCACCACCACCACCCTGGGGAGGAGTCATACCCCCTAACCCCACCACCACCACCACCCTGGGGAGGAGTCATACCCCCTAACCCCACCACCACCACCCTGGGGAGGAGTCATACCCCCTAACCCCACCACCACCACCACCCTGGGGAGGAGTCATACCCCCTAACCCCACCACCACCACCCTGGGGAGGAGTCATACCCCCTAACCCTACCACCACACCACCACACTCCTGTGGAGGAGTCATACCCCCTAACCCCACCACCACCATCCTTGATCATTGGCTTTTGCTTGGACACAGACTTCTCTCTCAGCCAATCAGAAGGCTCCCTGGTATTGTAATGCAATCATTTCCATGGTAATGTAGAATGTTTATTCAAATTATGCTAATTGATGTGGCTCATGCTGTGGACTGTATTTGTTTCGTAATGTCAGTTGAGTTCATTCAACAAATCACAACAAAGATTGATTGGTACACTTCCTGTTTTTACTTCCTGCTTTGCTTCTATTGGACGCTGGACATATTCAGAAACAGATTCATTGTCTCATTTACAAAACACATTTATTGGACAGATAATTATTGTAATTATATGACCATTATAACATTAGTATATGTATCAACTATCGCCATATCAAATGTCTATCAAAATTAAATGAATTAATCATAAAATACACTGCTGTGGTGACCAAAGTTGAGATTAAACATAAGTGATGTCACTATATTGCATCATCGATGACTAAGTGATGTCACTATATTGCATCATCGATGACTAAGTGATGTCACTATATTGCATCATCGATGACTAAGTGATGTCACTATATTGCATCATCGATGACTAAGTGATGTCACTATATTGCATCATCCATGACTAAGTGATGTCACTATATTGCATCATCGATGACTAAGTGATGTCACTATATTGCATCATCGATGACTAAGTGATGTCACTATATTGCATCATCCATGACTAAGTGATGTCACTATATTGCATCATCCATGACTAAGTGATGTCACTATATTGTATCATTGATGACTAAGTGATGTCACTTTATTGCATCATCCATGACTAAGTGATGTCACTATATTGCATCATTGATGACTAAGTGATGTCACTATATTGCATCAATGATGACTAGGTGATGATGTCTGTCTTTCCTGGAGTCGTTCCTGGGGTTAAAGTCTCTGGTTAACATCTCTGGTTAAAGTCTCTGGTTAACGTCTCTGGTTAAAGTCTCTGGTTAACATCTCTGGTTAAAGTCTCTGGTTAACGTCTCTGGTTAAAGTCTCTGGTTAAAGTCTCTGGTTAAAGTCTCTGGTTAACGTCTCTGGTTAAAGTCTCTGGTTAAAGTCTCTGGTTAACGTCTCTGGTTAAAGTCTCTGGTTAAAGTCTCTGGTTAAAGTCTCTGGTTAAAGTCTCTGGTTAAACTCTGGTTAACGGCTCTGGTTAACGGCTCTGGTACCTTTCACAGTGGTCTGTTTGAGTGTTTTTTCAATCTTTATTTTTTTTTTTTAACCTTTATTTAACAAGGCAAGTCAGTTAAGAACAAATTCTTATTTACAATGACAGTGTGTATCAGTCATGCTGTGGGTCCTTGGTAAAGTGTGTGTGTATTGTAGTGGTGTGTGTTGGTGTGTTGTAGTGGTGTGTGTTGTAGTGGTGTGTATTGTAGTGTGTAGTGTGCTGTAGTGGTGTGTATTGTAGTGTGTGGGGTAGTGTGCTGTAGTGGTGTAGTGTGTTGTAGTGGTGTGTGTTGGAGTGTGTTGTAGTGGTGTGTATTGTAGTGGTGTGTATTGTAGTGTGTTGTAGTGGTGTGTATTGTAGTGTGTAGTGGTGTGTATTGTAGTGGTGTGTGTTGTTGTGGTGTGTATTGTAGTGTGTAGTGGTGTGTGTTGTAGTGGTGTGTGTTGTTGTGGTGTGTATTGTAGTGTGTAGTGGTGTGTGTTGTAGTGGTGTGTGTTGTAGTGGTGTGTATTGTAGTGTGTAGTGGTGTGTATTGTAGTGTGTAGTGGTGTGTGTTGTAGTGGTGTGTATTGTAGTGTGTTGTAGTGGTGTGTATTGTAGTGGTGTGTGTTGTTGTGGTGTGTATTGTAGTGTGTAGTGGTGTGTATTGTAGTGGTGTGTGTTGTTGTGGTGTGTATTGTAGTGTGTAGTGGTGTGTGTTGTAGTGGTGTGTATTGTAGTGTGTTGTAGTGGTGTGTATTGTAGTGGTGTGTGTTGTTGTGGTGTGTATTGTAGTGTGTAGTGGTGTGTATTGTAGTGGTGTGTGTTGTTGTGGTGTGTATTGTATTGTGTAGTGGTGTGTATTGTAGTGGTGTGTATTGTAGTGGTGTGTATTGTAGTGTGTAGTGGTGTGTATTGTAGTGTGTTGTAGTGGTGTGTATTGTAGTGGTGTGTATTGTAGTGGTGTGTATTGTAGTGTGTAGTGGTGTGTATTGTAGTGTGTTGTAGTGGTGTGTATTGTAGTGGTGTGTATTGTAGTGGTGTGTATTGTAGTGGTGTGTGTTGTTGTGGTGTGTATTGTAGTGTGTAGTGGTGTGTGTTGTAGTGGTGTGTGTTGTAGTGGTGTGTATTGTAGTGTGTAGTGGTGTGTATTGTAGTGTGTTGTAGTGGTGTGTATTGTAGTGTGTGTGTTGTAGTGGTGTGTATTGTAGTGTGTAGTGGTGTGTATTGTAGTGATGTGTGTTGGTGTGGTGTGTGTTGGTGTGTGTAGTGTGTTGTAGTGGTGTGTATTGTAGTGATGTGTGTTGGTGTGGTGTGTGTTGGTGTGTGTAGTGTGTTGTAGTGGTGTGTATTGTAGTGTGTGTGTTGTAGTGGTGTGTATTGTAGTGTGTAGTGGTGTGTATTGTAGTGTGTTGTAGTGGTGTGTGTTGTAGTGGTGTGTGTTGTAGTGGTGTGTATCCATTGTGGCTATAGAGGGGATGTGTCTCTCCTTCTTCTGGTCCTGGTGGGTTTAGTCTGTTTACCTGGAAGACACAAGGGGACCTGGTCAATATAATCCACAAAGCGTGTGTGTGTGTGTGTGTGTGTGTGTGTGTGTGTGTGTGTGTGTGTGTGTGTGTGTGTGTGTGTGTGTGTGTGTGTGTGTGTGTGTGTGTGTGTGTGTGTGTGTGTGTGTGTGTGTGTGTGTGTGTGTGTGCAGAGCGTACCTTCAGCCCCTCGTATCTCAGGCAGCAGAGAGGTTCTTAGTTCAGGGAAGAGAATGTCTGGCTTCCTCTTCCCAACTGTAGCCATACGCTCACGGTCTCCTCGGTCACGCTCGCGGTCGGACAGGAAGGAACGTTCGTGGATCACACTCTTCTCTGATATCATCTGCAGAGGACAGAGAAAAGAGAGTAGAGAGAGAAGAAAAGAGAAGAGATAGAGGAGAGAGAGGAGCTAGAGAAGAGGAGTGAGGAGAGACAAGAAGACAGGAGAGAGGAGAGGAGAGGAGAAGATGAGAAAGAGGAGAAAGAGAGGAGGAGAGACAGAGGAGAGGAGAGACAGGAGACAGGAGAGAGGAGGAAAAAGAGGAGAGGAGAAGAGACAGGAGGAGAGGAGAGGAGAGGAGAGGAGAGGAGAGGAGAGGAGAGGAGAGGAGAGGAGAGGAGAGACAAGAATAGAATGATATAGCCCGACAGAGGAGTGGTTAGATGATATAGCCAGACAGGGGCCTGGGGGGTTAATGTCTACTAACTTGTGGAAGAACATTTCACTTGAGCAGTCGCGCACGCACACACACACACACACACACACACACACAAACACACACACACACACACACACACACACACACACACACACACACACACACACACACACACACACACACACACACACACACACACACACACACACACACAAACACACTTACCTGAGCCATCAGATTGCCAGTGAAATGACTGGAGAGAGATTGCTGTGAGATTCTGTTGAAAATGTTTACGAGTCTTTTGGACTTGTCCATTGACCTAGAGACGACAGACAGACAGACAGACAGACAGACAGACAGACAGACACATAAACACACAGTCACCATCATCTCTAGGGCTCGATACAATCAGATCCGCTTTAGCCAAGATCCACATAGCGGTTGTGTTGGCGGTGGAACTGCATTGTGAGCAAATCAAATCCACAAGTGGCTAAAGCGGACGTTCCCATTGGCTGGAGTTAACATTAACAGACATCCCACGCTGCCTTGTTTCTTGGAACACTGTGATGTAACACCACCTCAACCATACAAATCCTTTTTATTTAGTTTCATGATTGTTCAATTTGAGTGTCATTATTTCTCTCTGTATTTTTTTTTTATACCCCGATTGGTAGTTACAGTCTTGTCTCATCGCTGCAACTCCCGTACCGACTTTGAAGAGACGAAGGTCGAAGGTCTCCGAAACACAACCCAACCAAGCCGCACTGCTTCTTGAGACAATGCCCGCTTAACCCGGAAGCCAGCCGCACAAATGTGTCGGAGGAAACACCGTGCAGCTGGCGACCGTGTCAGAGTTTATCGCGCCCGGCCGGCCATAAGAGTCGCTAGTGTGCGATGGGACAAGGACATCCCTGTCGGGCCAAACCCTCCCCTAAACCGGACGACGCTGTCCCAAGTGTGCGCCGCACCAAGGGTCTCTCAGTCGCGGCCGGCTGCGACAGAGCCTGGACTCGAACCCAGAATCTCTAGTGGTGCCAGCTAGCGATGCAGTGGCTTAAACCACTGCGCCACTCGGGAGGCCTCATTCTGCACCTCTAACGCGAGTGGGGCGGGTGTGGCTTCGTGACAATGATCACAAGAGCAGCTGCCCCACCGATTTGACATCTCCACCTCCGACAAAACAACCACTATGTGTGTCTGGTATCTGATTGAATCTAGGCCTAAGCTTTGTCTATAACCCTAGAGAGGACAAACAAACAATAACAACAACAAAAACAAAAACAAGTGTTATGTTCTTCAACCCTGGTCCAACATTCTCAGTGTGATGCATTATGGGAGCTGTAGTTCTGCACCTCAGACCGAGTGTTCCGGGTTGAGGCCCCACCCCAACTCCGCCCAGCTTGCCGTTGCCATGGGCGACGACAGCCAGTAGGTTCTGTGAAGGTGTCTGTGTGAAGGGGAGGGATGAGAGGGGAGGGATGAGAGGTAGAGGTTGGTCCTGGGTTGGTCCTACGGTTGGATCGTGGTCCTCTACAGTCCTCTCTGGTTCTTCCACTCTGGGTTTGATGGCGATAGTGTTGCTCAGACTCCTAAACAAAACAGATTTAAGATTATATCCAAAATGGCACCCTATTCCCTATATAGTACACTACTATAGACCAGGGCCCTATTCCCTATATAGTACACTACCTTAGACTAGGCTTACAGGACTCTTTCGATCAATAGGGTACCATTTGGGACTTTAAAAAAATGGTCTACAATTCATTCAAGATTTCTGTCTTTTTTTAATGTAACAGAAAAGTAATTAAGATGATTATTATTTTTAAATAACCGCTAATAATGCTGAAACTGAACGTACACGGTGGTAGTTCGACCGTGGTGAACCGCGACCGCGTGGCTCTCTGTGGTCCAATCAGCCTTCTCAGGTTTATTAACAGCTGCAGTAGTGGTCGTAGTAGTGGTTGACTCTATTGTCTTGTCCGGGTCTCGGGGTTTAGACTCTGTGGTGGTTGGAGCTTTGGAGAGTTTGGTGACGTCTGGTTTGGTGACGTTCCCTTTGACTGTTGTACTGCTGGAGTCCTGGAGGGGAGGAGAGGAGGGGAGGAGAGGGGGCAGGGGAGGGGGCAGGGTTAGAGGAGAGGAGAGGGCAGAGTGAGAGGAGGGGAGGAGAGGGGGCAGGGGAGGGGGCAGGGTTAGAGGAGAGGAGAGGATGGGAGGGGAGGGGGCAGGGTTAGAGGAGAGGAGAGGGCAGAGTGAGAGGAGAGGAGGGGAGGGGAGGGGGCAGCAGGGTTAGAGGAGAGGGCAGAGTGAGAGGAGAGGAGGGGAGGGGAGGGGGAAGGGGAGGGGGCAGGGTTAGAGGAGAGGAGAGGGCAGAGTTAGAGGAGAGGAGGGGAGGGGCACAAGGGGAGGGGGCAGGGTTAGAGGAGAGGAGAGGGCAGAGTGAGAGGAGAGGAGGAGTGGGGGCAGGGGAGGGGGCAGGGTTAGAGGAGAGGAGAGGGCAGAGTGAGAGGAGAGGAGGGGAGGGGAGGGGGAAGGGGAGGGGGCAGGGTTAGAGGAGAGGAGAGGGCAGAGGTAGAGGAGAGGAGGAGTGGGGGCAGGGGAGGGGGCAGGGTTAGATGAGAGGAGAGGATAGGGCAGAGTTAGAGGAGGGGAGGGGAGGAGAGGACAGAGGAGAGGGCAGGGTTAGAGGAGAGGGCAGGGTTAAAGGAGAGGAGATGAGATGAGATGAGATGAAATGAGAGGATAGGAGAGGAGAGGAGAGGAGAGGAGAGGAGAGGAGAGGAGAGGAGAGGAGAGGAGAGGAGAGGTTGAGTGTGTGTTTCTGTGTTCATTTTGGCAGCTGTTTTAGTCTTTTGACTAAAATAGCTTTTAGTCTTAGTCACATTTGAGTAATTTCCTCCTTTGTTTCATCCTTTTAGTAATTATCAGTCCACTAAATCTCTGGACAACTTTAGTCTCGTTTTAGTTATTACCAGTTGATTAAAACTCTGGTTCTTTTTTTCTAGTTTTAGTCAGTCATCATAATAGTGCTTTTTTTTCCATTAAATAATTAATATTTACCTTTAACGTTCATCATGTGCACAGCTAGCCTTGTCCAACTAGGCCTTCTATCCCCTTGTATACCTTAGCTGGAAACAGTGATATTCTGACAGGCTGTAACCAATGGCAACCAATGGTAACCAATGGCACCCAGTGGTAACCAATGGCAACCAATGGTAACCAACGGCAGCCAATATTAACCATTTGGGCTATAAAGCCTCGGCGACAGGCAGGAAATGGCAGACAGGAAATGGCAGAAGTATAGATCTAATCGAAATCAAATCACATTCATTGGTCGCTTACACAGATGTTATCACAGGTACAGCTAAATGCTTGTGTTTCTAGCTCCAACAGTAATACCTAGCTAAATGCTTGTGTTTCTAGCTCCAACAGTACAGTAATACCTAGCTAAATGCTTGTGTTTCTAGCTCCAACAGTAATACCTAGCTAAATGCTTGTGTTTCTAGCTCCAACAGTAATACCTAGCTAAATGCTTGTGTTTCCAGCTCTAACAGAGCAGTAATACCTTGCTAAATGCTTGTCTTTATAGCTCCAACAGTAATACCTAGCTACATGCTTGTGTTTATAGCTCCAACAGTAATACCTAGCTAAATGCTTGTGTTTCTAGCTCCAACAGTAATACCTAGCTAAATGCTTGTGTTTCTAGCTCCAACAGTAATACCTAGCTAAATGCTTGTGTTTATAGCTTCAACAGTGATACCTAGCTAAATGCTTGTGTTTCTAGCTCCAACAGTACAGTAATACCTAGCTAAATGCGTGTGTTTCTAGCTCCAACAGTAATACCTAGCTAAATGCTTGTGTTTCTAGCTCCAACAGTAATACCTAGCTAAATGCTTGTGTTCCTAGCTCCAATAGTGAAGTAATACCTAGCTAAATGCTTGTGTTTCTAGCTCCAACAGTAATACCTAGCTAAATGCTTGTGTTTGTAGCTCCAACAGTAATACCTAGCTAAATGCTTGTGTTTATAGCTTCAACAGTGATACCTAGCTAAATGCTTGTGTTTCTAGCTCCAACAGTAATACCTAGCTAAATGCTTGTGTTTCTAGCTCCAATAGTAATACCTAGCAAAATGCTTGTGTTCCTAGCTCCAACAGTAATACCTAGCTAAATGCGTGTGTTTCTAGCTCAAACAGTAATGCCTAGCTAAATGCTTGTTCCTAGCTCCAACAGTAATACCTAGCTAAATGCTTGTGTTTCTAGCTCCAACAGTAATACCTAGCTAAATGCTTGTGTTTCCAGCTCCAACAGTAATACCTAGCTAAATGCTTGTGTTCATAGCTCCAACAGTAATACCTAGCTAAATGCTTGTGTTTCTAGCTCCAACAGTAATACCTAGCTAAATGCTTGTGTTTCCAGCTCCAACAGAGCAGTAATACCTAGCTAAATGCTTGTTCCTAGCTCCAACAGTAATACCTAGCTAAATGCTTGTGTTCATAGCTCCAACAGTAATACCTAGCTAAATGCTTGTGTTTCTAGCTCCAACAGTAATACCTAGCTAAATGCTTGTGTTTCCAGCTCTAACAGAGCAGTAATACCTTGCTAAATGCTTGTCTTTATAGCTCCAACAGTAATACCTAGCTACATGCTTGTGTTTATAGCTCCAACAGTAATACCTAGCTAAATGCTTGTGTTTGTAGCTCCAACAGTAATACCTAGCTAAACGCTTGTGTTCCTAGCTCCAACAGTACAGTAATACCTAGCTAAATGCTTGTGTTTCTAGCTCAAACAGTAATACCTAGCTAAATGCTTGTTCCTAGCTCCAATAGTAATACCTAGCTAAATGCTTGTGTTTCCAGCTCCAACAGTAATACCTAGCTAAATGCTTGTGTTCATAGCTCCAACAGTAATACCTAGCTAAATGCTTGTGTTTCTAGATCCAACAGTAATACCAAGCTAAATGCTTGTGTTTCCAGCTCCAACAGTACAGTAATACCGAGCTAAATGTGATACCTAGCAAAATGCTTGTGTTTCCAGCTCCAACAGAGCAGTAATACCTAGCTAAATGCTTGTGTTTCTGATTCCAACAGTAATACCGAGCTAAATGCCTGTGTTTCTGGCTCCAACAGTAATACCTAGCTAAATGCTTGTGTTTCTAGCTCCAACAGTGCAGTGATACCTTGCAAAATGCTTCTAGCTCCAACAGTAATACCTAGGTAAATGCTTGTGTTTCTGATTCCAACAGTAATACCGAGCTAAATGCCTGTGTTTCTGGCTCCAACAGTGATACCTAGCTAAATGCTTGTGTTTCTAGCTCCAAAAGTAATACCTAGCTAAATGCTTGTGTTTCCAGCTCCAACAGAGCAGTAATACCTAGCTAAATGCCTGTGTTTCTGGCTCCAACAGTGATACCTAGCTAAATGCTTGTGTTTCTAGCTCCAAAAGTAATACCTAGCTAAATGCTTGTGTTTCTAGCTCCAACAGTGCAGTAATACCTAGCTATGAGGCGCAGGCACTTCGTCCAGACAAAAATTAGAAAAGTTCCATTACAGTCCTTTAGAAACAAGTCAAACGATGCATGGAATCAATCTTTAGGATGTTTTTAACATAAAACATCAATAATGTTCCAACCGGAGAATTCCTATGTCTGAAGAAAAGCACTGGAATGAGAGGTAACTGTCGGGAGCGCGCGTCATGAGACCAAGGCACTATGCCAGACCACTGACTCAGAGAGGTCTCATGAGCCCCTCCTTTATAGTAGAAGCCTCATTCAAGTTTCTAAAGACAGTTGACATCTAGTCGAAGCCGTAGGAAGTGCAACTTTATCCATATCTCAATGTGTATTCGGTAGGCCAAGCTTTTAAAAACTACAAACCTTAGATGTCCCACTTCCTGGTTGGGTTTTTCTCAGGTTTTTGCCATATGAGTTGTTATACTCACAGACATCATTCAAGCAGTTTTAGAAACTTCAGAGTGTTTTCTATCCAATACTACTAATAATATGCATATATTAGCATCTGGGACAGAGTAGGAGGCAGTTCACTCTGGGCATGCTATTCATCCAAAAGTGAAAATGCTGCCCCCTATCCCAAAAAGGTTTTAACAAGGCACACCTGTTAATTGAAATGCATTCCAGGTGACTACCTCATGAAGCTGGTTGAGAGAATGTCAAGAGTGTGCAAAGCTGTCATCAAGGCAAAGGGTGGCTACTTTGAAGAATCTCAAATATAAAATAGATTTTGATTTGTTTAACACCTTTCTGGTTACTACATGATTCCATATGTGTTATTTCATAGTTTTGATGTCTTCACTATTATTCTACAATGTAGAAAATAGTAAAAATAAAGAAAAACCCTGGAATGAGTAGGTGTTCTAGAACCCTGGAATGAGTAGGTGTTCTAGAACCCTGGAATGAGTAGGTGTTCTAGAACCCTGGAATGAGTAGGTGTTCTAGAACCCTGGAATGAGTAGGTGTGTCAAAACTTTTGACTGGTGCTGTATACTGAACAACATTTTTAAAATATAGACGCAACAACAGCTCAGTGATGAGCTTGGCGGGTACTGTGTCGTTGGAATGCTGAGCCGTAGTTAACAAACAGTATTCTTACATAGTAATTACTGTGATTTTATTTGAATAACGATGTATAAGTATCACTGTACTCCTGATATTTAACGAATAGCATTTGTGTTTCTCAAAGGGGAAAAAAAGCAACCAAACAACTGGCATTTGCACGAGAAGGAAGCTTCATGTCTAATGAAATGTCAATTAGTCTTGCGTGGATTTCTGGTTTGGAATTCTGGGTTGGAATTCTGGGTTGGAATTCTGGGTTGGAATTCTGGAATTGTCATATTTCCGTCAAACTAAAACGAAAAGTAATTCGTAATAGTTTGTATTTCAGGGCGTCTCGTTTTATTATTGTTATAGTTTTAGTCAGGAAACACACGAAGTTGCCGAGTATTTTTCATCATAGTTATTGTTGACTAAATTAACACTGGTGTCCGTGTGTGCGTGGATGTGTGTGTGTGTGTGTGTGTGTGTGTGTGAGTGCATGCGCCCAGCTGTGTGTGTCTACCTCCATGTGTGTGTGTGTGTCTGACCTTGTACTTCCCAGTCCTCTCCTCTACTTCCTCCTTGTCTTTCTTGGTAGTCTTGTTCATCTTGGGAAGGGGAGAGTTCTCTTTCTGATCCTTCTGGATCTTAGCATTCAACTCCTGGACAAACCTGAACAAGTTTTGTTCAGTTAAACACAGGGTATGTCTGTTACCAGATGTGTGTTACCAGGTGTGTGTGTGTTACCAGGTGTGTGTGATCAGGTGTGTGTGTGTGTGTGTTACCAGGTGTGTGTTACCAGATGTGTGTTACCAGGTGTGTGTGTTACCAGGTGTGTGTGTTACCAGGTGTGTGTTACCAGGTGTTTGTGTGTGTGTTACCAGGTGTGTGTGACCAGGTGTGTGTTACCTGAGGTGGAAGCCATCGTTAGTGAAGAGTTGGTGCTGCAGCAGATCAGAACACTGTGACCTCCTGTCTGGATCCATCTGGAGACACCTCTGGTAGGAGAAGGGATAGAGAGAGAGAGAGCGAGAGAGAGAGAGAGAGAGAGAGAGGATGTGGGGGAGAGAGAGGGGGAGGTTTGGGGAGGGAGAGAAAGAATGGGGGTGGGAGAGAGGCAGTTGGGGGAGAGGAAGGGAGAGAGAGATCGGGTTGGGAGAGAGGGAGAGAAAGAAAGGGGAGAGGGAGATGGAGAGAGAGAGGGGTTGGTGGAGAGAGGGTGTGTGGTAGGGAGGGGAGTTGGAAGAGAGGAGGAGAGAAAGAGGGGGTGGGGGAGAGGACGAGAGAGAGAAAGGTGGGGAGAGGGGGTGATTGAGGGATGGGGAGAGAGAGAGAAAGAGAGGGGGGAGCGAAAGAGGGGGTTGGGGGAGAGGTAGTCGTATAGAGATAGTTACTGAAAGGCTAAAGTACTTTAGGAGGAGATAGTTACTGAAAGGCTACGGTACTTTAGGAGGAGATAAAGATAGTTACTGAAAGGCTACAGTACTTTAGGAGGAGATAGTTACTGAAAGGCTACGGTATTTTAGGAGGAGATAGAGATAGTTACTGAAAGGCTACAGTACTTTAGGAGGAGATAGAGATAGTTACTGAAAGGCTACAGTACTTTAGGAGATAGAGATAGTTACTGAAAGGCTACAGTACTTTAGGAGATAGAGATAGTTACTGAAAGGCTATAGTACTTTAGGAGATAGAGATAGTTACTGAAAGGCTACAGTACTTTAGGAGATAGAGATAGTTACTGAAAGGCTACAGTACTTTAGGAGATAGAGATAGTTACTGAAAGGCTATAGTACTTTAGGAGATAGAGATAGTTACTGAAAGGCTACAGTACTTTAGGAGGAGATAGAGATAGTTACTGAAAGGCTACGGTACTTTAGGAGGAGATAGAGATAGTTACTGAAAGGCTACGGTACTTTAGGAGGAGATAGAGATAGTTACTGAAAGGCTACAGTACTTTAGGAGGAGATAGTTACTGAAAGGCTACGGTACTTTAGGAGGAG
>NC_143030.1:6619592-6634592 GCF_057628025.1 Oncorhynchus mykiss
AGCCTTGAGTCTTATTGGGTATCACGCTACATGCTTGGTATACCTGTATTTGGAGAGTTTCTCCCATTCTTCTCTGCAGATCCTCTCAAGCTCTGTCAGGTTGGATGGGGAGCGTCGCTGCACAGCTATTTTCAGGTCTCTCCAGAGATGTTCGATCAGGTTCAAGTCCGGGCTCTGGCTGGGCCACTCAAGGACATTGAGAGACTTGTCCCGAAGCCACTCCTGCATTGTCTTGGCTGTGTGCATAGGGTCGTTGTCCTGTTGGAAGGTGAACCTTCGCCCCAGTCTTAGGTCCTGAGTTTTCATCAAGGACCTCTCTGTAATTTCCCCCCGTTCATCTTTCCCTCTATCCTGACTTGTCTCCTAGTCCCTGCTGCTGAAAAAGATCCCCACAGCATGATGCTGCCATCACCATGCTTCACCGTAGGGATGGTGCCAGGTTTCCTCCCGACGTGATGCTTGGCATTCAGGCCAAAGATTTCAATCTTGGTTTCATCAGAGAATTTTGTTTCTCATGGTCAGAGTTCTTTAGGTGTCATTTGAGGAACAACGTCGTGTGCCTTTTACTGAGGAGTGGCTTCTGTCTGGCCACTCTACCATAAAAGCCTGATTGGTGGAGTGCTGCAGAGATGGTTGTCCTTCTGGAAGGTTCTCCCATCTCCACAGAGAAATTCTGGAGCTCTGTCAGAGTTACCATCGAGTTCTTGGTCAACTCTCTGACCAAGGCCCTTCTCCCCTGATTGCTCAGTTTGGCCGGGTGGCCAGATCTAGGAAGAGTGTTTGTGGTTCCAAACTTCTTACATTTAAGAATGATAGAGACCACTGTGTTCTTGGGGACCTTCAATGCTGCAGAAATGTTTTGGTACCCTTCCCCAGATCTGTGCCTCGACACAATCCTGTCTCTAAGCTCTACAGACAATTCCTTCGACCTCATGGTTTGGTTTTTGCTCTGACATGCACTTTCAACTGTGGGACCTTATATAGACAGGTATGTGCCTTTCCAAATCATGTCTAATCAATTGAATTTACCACAAGTGGACTCCAATCAAGTTGTAGAAGCATCTCAAGGATGATCAATGGAAACAGGATGCACCTAACCTCAATTTTGAGTCTCATAGCAAAGGGCCTGAATACTTATGTAAACGAGGTATTTCTGTTTTTTATTTTTTATATATTTGCAAAACATTTAGAATTGTGTTTGTTTTTGTGGAATATGAAGTGTGGAAATGTGGAAAAAGTCAAGGAGTCTGAATACTTTCCGAATGCACTGTATACATTCATATGGAGGAATGGTCTAAGATCCCTTCCAATGTGTTCTCCAATCTCATAAAACATTTTAGAAAAATGCTCAGTGTCGTTATCCACGCAAGGGGAGGGTGCTGGAGTATTGAAAACAGGGGTTCAAATGAATGGAATAAATGGAACTAAGTCAAACACGTGGTTTCCATATGTTTCATGTGTGATACCGTTGCATTAATTCCATTACAATGAGCCCGTCCTCCTATAGCTCCTCCTACCAGCCTCCTCTGACACACACACACACACACACACACACACACACACACTCCACTCACATTGTGTTGATGGCAGAAGGAGATAGCCCGTAGTATCTGGTAGACGTATCTTCTTAGGCGGCTGTAGTCTAGTCCCGTTGGACTCTGTTCTAGGTCATCTAGCACCGTACGTTCTACGAACTCAAACACCAGGTACCAGCGACGTCTCTTTTTCCACACCTCCAGCAGGTTGACTAGGTTCTCATGGCGCAGTTGCTGGAGAAAGGGGGGGAACAAAATGATGGATTGATTGGTTGTTTTGATTGATTGGTTAGTTAGTTAGTTAGCATTTGTATATGTCAGGAATGGGCAACTTTGATGGCGGGGTGGGGGGGGTCACACAAAAAACTACTCATGAGGGGCCACAGTGGCTTGCGGGTCCGGGTTTGTGAGAGAATGGCCGCCGTTTTACCGGCTCCTGAACAATTTTGTGGGTTTTTTTGCGTCGATCTTAACTATTTTATAAATAATGTTTCGGCCATCATTTCATATGTCCGAAATGATCATCTGGACGTCAAAACAGTGACCTCGATTTAAATGTGGACTTTTATTTCTACAAATCGGAGGCGAAATCCAAATCCCCGTCACTCAGACGGAGTTATTAGAGGTCGGCGTGCGGGATATCTAACGAGACGGCGAGTCGCCATTACCCTCCGTTCTATTGACAAACGTGAAATCACTGGAGAATAAACTGGATGAGCTCCGTTGGAGAGACTATCCTATCAATCACTGGAGAATAAACTGGATGATCTCCGTTGGAGAGACTATCCTATCAATCACTGGAGAATAAACTGGATGAGCTCCGTTGGAGAGACTATCCTATCAATCACTGGAGAATAAACTAGATGAGCTCCGTTGGAGAGACTATCCTATCAATCACTGGAGAATAAACTGGATGAGCTCCGTTGGAGAGACTATCCTATCAACGTGATCTGAAGAACTGGACTATCCTACGTTTCACAGAGTAGTGACTGAACAAGGGCATGGAAAATATAAATCTAGCTGGTTTTTTTTTTTATACATCAGCAAGACAGAACAGCTGCATCTGTTAAACTGTGGGGAGGTGGGGGGGGGGGGGTCTCTTTGGCAACAACAAATATTATATTTTATTTCAATATATTCTATTTGATTCAATTCTATTTTATTTCAATATATTCTATTTCATTCTATTGTAATTTATTTTAATCTATTTTATTATATTCTGTGCTATTTTAATCTATTCTATTTAATTATAATATATTCTACTTTATTCTGTTGTATTTGATTCTGTTGTATTGGACTCTGTTCTATTTGATTCTAATCTATTAAACTCCAACTGACCTTCAACATCTTGATCTCTCTCAAAGCGATCTTCTTGACTGTCTTGTCGTCCTCTGACTCCAGAAACTTCTTAACGGCCACGATCCTCCCGTTCTCCTTGTGACGACACTTCATGACCATGCCGTAGCTTCCCTCGCCGACCATACCCAAGTTCTCATACTTCTCCATAACACACACCAGGCTACACACACTCTGCAACACACACTCTATAATAACACACACTAGGCTACACACACTCTGCAACACACACTCTATAATAACGCACACTAGGCTACACACACTCTGCAACACACACTCTATAATAACACACACTAGGCTACACACACTCTGCAACACACACTCTATAATAACACACACTAGGCTACACACACTCTGCAACACACACTCTATAATAACACACACTAGGCTACACACACTCTGCAACACACACTCTATAATAACACACACTAGGCTACACACACTCTGCAACACACACTCTATAATAACACACACTAGGCTACACACACTCTGCAACACACACTCTATAATAACACACACTAGGCTACACACACTCTGCAACACACACTCTATAATAACACACACTAGGCTACACACACTCTGCAACACACACTCTATAATGCCACACACTAGGCTACACACACTCTGCAACACACACTCTATAATAACACACACCAGGCTACACACACTCTGCAACACGCATATCTTACAACACAGACACACACACACGCACCCACACACTAGGCTACACACACTGATAATACAACCCACAAAGACTATAATACACACTTTACAACACACACTCTATAACAGACTCACACCATAACACACACTCTATAAAAAAAAACACTAGGTTACACACAATATGTCACACACACACACTCACATCAGCTGACAAATAAATAGCAGGTTGACGTTTATTGTCATGAGTCTTGTCCTGGAGGCCGTACTGAGCGATTTTCCCTTTGAATGACCAGCTGCAAATGTCAAATTGTCTATATTGTCAACATCAAAAAATTGGCATTAGGGTTAGCAGTGTAGTTAAGGTTAGGGTTAGGTTTAAAATCAGATTGTATGATTTGGTGTCAGCTAGTGAC
The DNA here is from genome assembly GCF_057628025.1 of Oncorhynchus mykiss. Classification (NCBI taxonomy): domain Eukaryota; kingdom Metazoa; phylum Chordata; class Actinopteri; order Salmoniformes; family Salmonidae; genus Oncorhynchus; species Oncorhynchus mykiss. The sequence goes on from NC_143030.1 coordinate 6,623,560, forward strand.
CACTCTGCAGAGCTATCTGCAGAACAAGATCCAGGAATGAAAAAACGCTAACCTGCGAACAGATAGACAAAAAAAAAGAGATGACAGGTAGTTAGACTAAACAATATTATTGACCAAATACTTTTTCTGTACATTTCAACGCTGTTTGCATGAAATAAAATATTTCATAGTCTACAGCGTAAATGGTTGCATGAAAACAATAGGTGTTTGATTGCGCACATACATAGATCGCGTGTAAGTAGAACTAACTTCCTGATGTGAACGTTCTGAACCAGGATCATTTCCGGATACTCAGATGAGCCAGCGGGCCGACTTCAAAAACTTCCAACGGTTTGTTGACCGATTAGTGGACTAATGTTCGGTACAAAGACTCCCAGATCCGTATCAGATCGATATCACTCTTATCGATCAACGTAAACAGTGGTGTAAAGACGCACCGGACATCCGAGATGAGACGACTAGAGAACAATTACCTGTGTCACCAAAGCCGTTACCCGTAGCAACTGGCCTCCGGGGCTGTACACAAAAACAACTCTCTACCCCAGCAGAGCGAGCTCTGAGAATGTGAGAGGTTTTTTTTTTTTAAGTGAACTATTATGACATTTTCCTTTGTGTCATTTTCATCTTTAACAAAACCAATCAGATACTGGTGAACTTCTATTCTATTTTATTGTATTTTACTATATTCTACTCAGGGCCAGTTCTGTGCTTTCGGGGGAATTTTTACGTTTTTAAGTTAATTTCCTGCATTTCTACACATTTTGTAATGACTTATGCCATCTTAATGTCATATCTGAGTGAGAATGGCTATCAAAAATCAATGGGGGCTATCATGCCAAATAGTGTCCACTTGGAAAAAAAGTCTCACCATGGGATTCGATAAACAGTGAGCAACCCAAGATAGACCACAATCTGTCATTTCAATCGGAAGCAAATGAATCATACTGAGCAGAACAATTAATCAGAGCCAAGCACGAGCTAGCGAGAGCCAATTGGCGCGTTCTACCATGTATTTGCATATTTCCGTTAGGGAACGTGCTTGTGTGCAATAACTCAATTCGCCCTAGCGCTCTTTCTAAACAATATATATAATATAATAATAATAATTTTATTATAATATATATATAATATAATTTATATAATATAATTTGACACATTGAAACTTGACATTGGGTAAAGTCCACAAAACTCAGTCCACTCTGTTTGTAACAGATTCAAGTTTTAGAAACAGAAAACTGTTTCGAGTTTCCAGTTGTTTTGTTACGCGGCCAAAATCATGCTGGATTGACAGCATGGCCAATGTGTTCAACCTTTTCTAGCCCATGGTGTTGAATGTTTATCCTTTTAAGCTTGGAAAAAAGAGACCCTTAAATGTAGACTTGGACCACACACCCACTCCACTGAATAGCAGGCTAGTGATTGCATTTCAACTCCTACAGTTAGCCACGGATTCCTTCCAAATCACTCATTGTTGAATTTGCGATTATCCAACTTGTTGTGTAATGTTTAAGTCCAGTGGCCGATGAGCACTGATACGTTTTATCTATAATTTGTCTTCGTATGACAATAATCGAAAAGGATTTGCCAGTAGATTGTCGACTTGATTCATGACGACGACTGCTTATCTAGATTGCTAGCTAAGATTTTCAAAGTATGATGTTGACATGATCAGTCCAATCAAAGCTACGGTAGATATAACGTGATTTTACATATTTTTATCTGTGGCCAATGACCTTGAGCCTTCTTGGATGGGCACTTTTAATGTAAATCTATGGCAGCACCCAAGGGGCTTGAATTTTTTGAGCTCTCCCTGTAGATTTTGCGGTGACGTATTGTCTGCATGAGTGACAGAACACTGAGCCAATCACAGCCCAACTAGAGAACAACCAACCCCTCAGCCCCACCACCACATAAAGCATGGAGTTAGTTACAGAACACTGAGCTAAACATGGCGCAACTAGAGAACATTACGCTCAGTGTTTTCTGCCCCACCACCACCACAGAAAGCACTGAGCTAGGGTGAAACGCCTGCATTTTGGAGCTGCCTTACTCAAGAAAAGCAAAAAAAGAGACCATGTTTGTATGCGGTGTCATGACGTGGCCTTTTCTGGGTATAGATCGTGGCTTCCCCCTCTCTCTCACTCTCTCCTACACCCAGGTTCTGTTATCTCAGGTCATAAATTCCTGGAGGAGACTCTCCTCCTGGCCATGCAGTATGAAGAGAGAGAGACGGCTTCACAGAGTGAACAATGGATTTCACGTGGCCGGACTCCTAAATTAATTAAAACAAAATGTCCGCTTGTGAGAAGGTGGGAATGGTCCGTGGACACTTAAAGGACAGGTATGACGAGTGTTTTTCATTTGGTGACCTCAGAGAGGACAGGAAACACAGACAACTATATCTCTGAATGTGTACATTTCTCAATGATGGTGTTTGCATCTAATTGTTGTATAAAGTCAATGAGTAAAGATGAAACTATTTGTGAAATGATGTAATGTGATGTTAAACCTTTAATGTGAGAGAATTGTATTCCCTTTAAAGTTGAACTAAGTCATTGGCCCTGTGAGCACAGACATGATCAGGCGTCATAGAACCGCCTTCTCTACTGTTACGAGTAAAACCCCCTCCTGAGGAAAATCCTCTTCAGACCACGTGAACCTCGGTGTAAACTGAGGTGCCACAGGTTTGAGTTTAGACTAAGCAAACCCACAGCGTGAGCTGTGATTGTGAATAGTTATTGAATTCCTAACCATACCACGTGGAGCGTTGGCTACACGGCTGGAAATGGTTCAACTCGGAGACTATCGATCCTTACAGAATAAGAGCAAATCTTAAGATACTAATTACTTGTCTGCAGATAGAAATTATGACAACCTGGGATGCGAAGACCGACAACCGCCGAAACATCTATCTATGAGAACATTTCTGATTGGTTCTCTGAAGTACCCATTTTAACCATGAAAGACTTTGATCTTCAGGGACACCGAGATCGAGAGAGAAAGAGACGCGGACGGACTGACGATTCCAACAGAGATCACGACGACACGTGGGCGTAAATATATATATATATTGATTGCAATTATTCCCGAATGAGAGAGCAAAGGATTAGTATTTCAATTAATATAATTATCAATTGTGTGTTTTTTATTTATTCATTATTTTACCAGGTAAATTGACTGAGAACACATTCTCATTTGCAGCAACGACCTGGGGAATAGTTACAGGGGAGAGGAGGGGGATGAATGAATGAGCCAATTGTAAACTGGGGATTATTAGGTGACCGTGATGGTTTGAGGGCCAGATTGGGAATTTAGCCAGGACATCAGGGTTAACACCCCTACTCTTACGATAAGTGCCATGGGATTTTTAATGACCTCAGAGAGTCAGGACACCCATTTAACGTCCCATCCGAAAGACGGCACCCAACACAGGGCAATGTCCCCAATCACTGCCCTGGGGCATTGGGATATTTTTTTTTAGACCAGAGGAAAGAGTGCCTCCTACTGGCCCTCCAACACCACTTCCAGCAGCATCTGGTCTCCCATCCAGGAACTGACCAAGACCAACCCTGCTTAGCTTCAGAAGCAAGCCAGCAGTGGTATGCAGGGTGGTATGCTGCTGTAATGATCCCTGTGGTGGCTTATATCTGCATTACCAAATGAGTTACATACTTCACACACCAGTCAGAGTTATACTTAAACTACATCTTTAATAATAAGAGCTTTGCAATAGCCTTTTGACTTTCAATGGTGCGTCATCTCTAATGAACCATTGAAAGTACCAACAGAAAAGTACAAAGATCTTTTATAGCCAAGATACACCCCTCTCAACCTACATGACGAAACACAGATCTTAGGAACACTTCACAAAGGGACTTTATATTTGAGAAAGGAGTATCCCTTAGCCAGATAACATTCACTATAAATTATCGTTCAGTTTGGTCCCTAAGACGAGGTTCTAATCTCGTTCCTGGTACTTCATAGCACAAAAACATTACCGCATGTTATCTGGAATGCTCTTTAGGGTTTATCACCCAAAGACATCGTAAGTTTCCTCTGTCAGTGCTATCTCATAGAGGCCCAATCCTCAGTGGAACACACACACAATAGTTAACAGAATACTCTATTCTGTTGAATAAAACAACCATTATAATGCAATGCAAGCATTATAACATGATCTTGCAATGTTCCACGCCATCCCTCTGGTCTCTCGCTCCGCCCACTTCCCTTTGTCCACCAAGCCGTTATATTGGCATAGCTCACTAGGGAATCTTCCCTATCCTTGTTAGTAACTACATCTGTTTGTTTATGCATTTCTGTGATTATTTAGTTAGTAAATAAATTATGATGATTCATAGTAAAGGCTGATTTCCTGCAGATAACCAACAATTTACGACGTTTGGAATGAGACTAACGTGAGGTAAAGAATAATTCATTAATTAGAAGCCTAATTAATCAGACATTAAAAATATCTGACGAGTTCTATTAGGAAAATGATAGCTTTGTAATCTGAATATTCTTTAATTGGTTAATTAGTTAATTACATTTACATGATTAGTTTAATCACGTAATAATAATAATTACAGAGAATTGATTTGTTAAACTAACAGTCTGTAAGGGATTTCCTCCTCTTCTTCCGAAGAGGAGAGGCGAAAAGGATCAGAGGACCAATATGCGGCGTGGTAAGCGTCCATGGTTCTTTTAATACGAAAATGTACACATGAACAACTGAATACAAAAACAATAAACGTGGAATGAACGAAACCCAAAACAGTACCGTGTGGTGAAAAAACACAGACACGGAAACAAACACCCACCAACACACAGTGAAACCCAGGCTACCTAAGTATGATTCTCAATCAGAGACAACTAATGACACCTGCCTCTGATTGAGAACCATACTAGGCCGAAACATAGAAATACCCAAATCATAGAAAAACAAACATAGACTGCCCACCCCAACTCACGCCCTGACCATACTAAATAATGACAAAACAAAGGAAATAAAGGTCAGAACGTGACACAGTCTTGACTTTTAATGATGCCAAAGACACGACAGCGGCTTTATTAACTCAATGAGTATTTTTTTTTAACATTGTTTGCAAACTGATACGTGACACGTACACGACCTTTCTACATTGTAGAATAATAGTGAAGACATCAAAATTATGAAATAACACATATGGAATCATGTAGTAACCAAAAAAAAGTGTTAAAACAAATCTAAATATATTTTATATTTGAGATTCTTCAAATAGCCCCCCTTTGCTTTGATGACAGCTTTGCACACTCTTGGCATTCTCTCAACCAGCTTCATGAGGTAGTCACCTGGAATGTGCACACTCTTGTCATTCTCTCTCTAAAGCTTGAATGAGTAGGTGTTATAAAACTTTGGACCGGTATTGTACGTGTCACGTTTGCAAACAATGTAAAAAAAATAAATACATGAGTTGATAAAGCCAAAATAACATAACATGAAAAAAAGGCAACAGAAGAAAAAATATATATAAATAAGCTCCAGAGTTCCTCTGTGGAGACGGGAGAACCTTCCAGAAGGAAAACCATCTTGCAGCACTCCACCTATCAGACCAGACAGAAACCACTCCTCAGTAAAAAAGCACATGACAGCACGCTTGGAATTTGCCAAAAGGCACCTAAAGAATCTCAGACCACGAGAAACAAGATTCTCTGGTCTGATGAAACCAAGATTGAACTCGTTGGCCTGAATGCCATGCGTTACATCGGGAGGAAACTTGGCACCATCCCTACGGTGAAGCATGGGGGTGGCAGCATCATGCTGTGGGGATCTTTTTCAGCAGCAGGGACTGGGAGACTAGTCAGGATAGAGGGAATGATGAATGGAGCAAAGTACAGAGAGATCCTGGATGAAAACCTGCTGCATAGCAAACAGGATCTCAGACTGGGGTGAAGGTTCACCTTCCAACAGGACACCGACCCTAAGCACACAGACAAGACATTGCAGGAGTGGCTCCGGGACAAGTCTCTGAATGTGCTTGAGTAGCCCTGCCAGAGCCCGGACTTGAACCCGATCGAACATCTCTGGAGAGACCTGAAAATAGCTGTGCAGCGACGCTCCCCATCCAACCTGACAGAGCTTGGGAGGATCTGCAGAGAAGAATGGAGTTAACTCCCAAAATACAGGTTTGCCAAGCTTGTAGCGTCATACCCAAGAAGACTCTAGGCTGTAATCGCTTCCAAAGGTGCTTCAATAAAGTACTGAGTCTGAATACTAATGCAAATGTTATATTTTTAATATTAGCAAACATTTTCGCTTTGTCATTATGGGGTACTGTGATGTCATTATGGGGTATTGTGATGTCATTATGGGGTATTGTGATGTCATTATGGGGTATTGTGATGTCATTACGGGGTACTGTGATGTCATTATGGGGTACTGTGATGTCATTATGGGGTTTTGTGATGTCATTATGGGGTATTGTGATGTCATTATGGGGTATTGTGATGTCATTATGGGGTATTGTGATGTCATTATGGGGTATTGTGATGTCATTATGGGGTATTGTGATGTCATTAAGGGGTATTGTGATGTCATTATGGGGTAGTGTGTGCAGATTGATGAGGGAAAACAATTGAATCCATTTTAGAAAAAGGCTGTAACGTAACAAAATGTGGAAAAAGTTTGTTTTTTTTAATTAAAAATGCAATTCTTATTTACATGAGTATTCAGTTTTTTTCGATTGCTAAACGACAGTGGACACAACTGGAGTCACATGTGCAAAACTCTAACTACAGTCTGCACAGCAGCAGTTCATGTGGACCAAACTCTAGTTCGTTTTTCATTGCTTGAACACAGTTTTCAAAACTCTACACACTTATCCCATGACTTTAACCACAACCTGCACAACACTGTGGATTTACAGCACTTTGTTCAAATGCTAACACACTGCTGTCAAAACTGTGAACCACACATTCAAAACGGAATAGATTTCAGCCTTGTGCCTTTCAAACACTGCTGATTGCAATTTCAGCTGAAAGGCTAAGCAGGTGTCTTGTTTTAGACTTGTTAGTGAACACACACACATATTACAGAATATATAGGTAGAGCTCAGAAAGACTCATTTTGGAAATGGAACAAGGAAGATGGGTTCGTGGAGGGAGAAGGGTGGCAGGGAGAGGGCGGATGCGTGGAGGAAGACAAAGAGGACAAAGAGCTCTTATTTCAGATGAAATAAGGGCTACACTTATAGACCATGTCGTGAACCATGGTCTCTCATTGAGAGTGGCAGGGTTGAGGGTGCAACCCAATCTGCAAAGATCCACAGTAGCATCTGTAATGCGAATTTTCCATCATGCAAACAGGTGAGAGTTACATCCTTACAGTAAATTAAAACATTACAGGAATCTATTTTGTATTGCAATTATAGAATATTTACACAGATATATATTACAGTAAGATAAAAAAATATATTTTTACAACAGGACCCAAAGGCTGCCCCCAACAGGGGGAAGAGGAAAAATATTTTCAGATGCGCAGGAAAATGCTATTGTTGACATGGTTGTTGTCAACAATGCAATAAAACTGCGGGAGATTCAAGATAGAGTGCTGGCTGATAATGATATATTTGAAAATGTTAATTCTGTCAGCACAACAACTATTGCTCGGGTCCTAAAGAAACACCAAGTTACAATGAAACAGTTATACACTGTACCGTTCGAGAGAAACAGTGAACGGGTAAAAGAGCAAAGATACCAATATGTCCAGGTAAGACGTCTGAGGTTATGTACACAGCTATACAAAATATTTACAGTAAAAAAAACACTAGCATTTCTACAGTAAAACTGTGCACTTACTGTTTTTCAGAGAGTAATGGAGGTGGAAGCACTGGAAAGACCACATTCATTTGTATTTATCGATGAAGCTGGATTTAACCTTGCCAAAACACGGCGCAGAGGAAGGAATGTTATAGGTCAAAGGGCCACTGTGGAGGTTCCAGGCCAAAGGGGGGGAAATATCACCATGTGTGCTGCAATGGCCAATGATGGTTTGCTTCTCAACACACCACTCATTGGCCCATACAACACAGAAAGGCTTATAGCTTTCCTAGAACAGCTCCATGCTCAGCTAGTGCCAGCAGAACAGGGGGAGCCAGTAAGAAACCCCCAAGTTTTTGTCATAGTTTGTGATAACGTTGCTTTTCACCACTCTGCAGCTGTCACAGATTGGTTTGCAGCACATCACAGATTTATGGTTTTGTACCTGCCTGCATATTCACCCTTCCTCAACCCAATAGAGGAGTTTTTCTCTGCCTGGAGGTGGAAAGTGTTTGGTCACCACCCACACGACCAAATGTCTCTTTTGGAAGCCATGCGTGCCGGATGTGAGGACACGAGTCCAGAGGACTGCCAGGGATGAATAAGGCACTCCAGAAGGTTCTTCCCCAGGTGCATGGCAAGAGAAAACATTAGATGTGATGTTGAAGAAAACCTGTGGCCTGATGCTAGAGAGAGGCAGGATTAGCCCTCAATTATTTGTTCGAATTACAGTATGTACTTTTAGTTTCTACCTTTTTTTTCTCATTACTGTAATTCCGTAAATTACTACAGACTATTGAAGCAAACTGCTAATTTTCATTTACCTTAAAGAATTGTTATGTTCTAAAAAATTTAATAAATCATGTGAAAGAATGTCACTCTTTTCTTTGAAGAAAATATGACTTTGTATGAAGTCACTGAAATTGTTCAAACTGTAAAGATGAAAAGTTTGTATTTTCTGTATTGGTGTTTGATGCTAGTGTTTTTACTCTCAGTGTGTTCTGAGTGACAGTGTGTGTTATCTCAGTGAGGGTTGTGCATAGTGTTTGGCTGCACTGAGCGTGTTTTGAGCCATGTGTTAAGAGTTGTGTTGCTCGGAATGAGTTTTGCAGGTGATGTGAACTGTTTAGCTCAGGTGACTGTTGGTAGTGCAGACTGTAGTTAGAGTTTTGCACATGTGACTCCAGTTGTGCCCACTGTCGTTTAGCAATCGAAAAAAACTGTAATATGAGACTTGAGCTCAGGTGCATCCTGTTTCCATTGATCATCCTTGAGATGTTTCTACAACTTGATTGGAGTCCAACTGTGGTAAATTCAATTGATTAGACATGATTTGGAAAGGCACACGCCTGTATATATAAAAAGGTCCCACAGTTGACAGAGCAAAAACCAAGCCATGAGGTCAAAGTAATTGTCTGTAGAGCTCAGAGTCAGGAGTGTGTCGAGGCACAGATCTGGGGAAGGACACCAAAAGATGTCTGCAGCATTGAAGGTCCCCAAGAACACAGCAGCCTGTAGGTCACACTAAATGGAAACTAAACGGAAACTAAAACAGTAGATGGAAACTAAATGGAAACTAAACAGTAGATTAAATGGAAACGAAACAGTAGATGAAACTAAACAGGTATGTGGTCAGACTAGAGAGAAGGAGGGTGGGCAGTTGCGGTGACAGAGACAGGAAGTCACAAACCACTCTTAACCTGTTCCTAGGCCACCTTTGTGTGTGTGTGTGTGTGTGTGTGGCAGCAGTGACACATTCTCCCAACTACTCTGGAATGAGAACAGTGCTGTTTGCTGTTAAATATTTCTTACAACACAGATACAGGAACCATCCCCTCGAGTCAAACGCATCTCTACAATTCTATATGGATGATTTGCATGTATCCCCACACACACACACACCCGACAGTGTTTCTGTCTTGTGATGTACCCCTGCATCTATACCCCCCCTCTCTCTCTCTCTCCTTGTTGTATACTGCATCCATTTCTCTCTCTCTCTCTCTCTCTCTCTCTCTCTCTCTCTCTCTCTCTCAATTCAATTCAATTCAATTCAAGGGCTTTATTGGCATGGGAAACATGTGTTAACATTGCCAAAGCAAGTGAGGTAGATAATATATAAAGTGAAATAAACAATAAAAATGAACAGTAAACATTACACATACAGAAGTTTCAAAACAGTAAAGACATTACAAATGTCATATTATATATATACAGTGTTTTAACAATGTACAAATGGTTAAAGGACACAAGATAAAATAAATAAGCATAAATATGGGTTGTATTTACAATGGTGTTTGTTCTTCACTTCGCACTTTTCTCGTGGCAACAGGTCACAAATCTTGCTGCTGTGATGGTACACTGTGATATTTCACCCAGTAGATATGGGAGTTGATCAAAATTGGATTTGTTTTCTAATTCTTTGTGGATCTGTGTAATCTGAAGGAAATATGTCTCTCTAATATGGTCATACATTGGGCAGGAGGTTAGGAAGTGCAGCTCAGTTTCCACCTCATTTTGTGGGCAGTGAGCACATAGCCTGTCTTCTCTTGAGAGCCATGTCTGCCTATGGTGGCCTTTCTCAATAGCAAGACTATGCTCACTGAGTCTGTACATAGTCAAAGCTTTCCTGCATTTCGGGTCAGTCACAGTGGTCAGGTATTCTGCCGCTGTGTACTCTCTGTTTAGGGCCAAATAGCATTCTAGTTTGCTCTGTTTTTTTGATAATTCTTTCCAATGTGTCAAGTAATTATCTTTTTGTTTTCTCATGATTTGGTTGGGTCTAATTGTGCTGCTGTCCTTGGGCTCTGTAGGGTGTGTTTGTGTTTGTGAACAGAGCCCCAGGACCAGCTTGCTTAGGGGACTCTTCTCCAGGTTCATCTCTCTGTAGGCGATGGCTTTGTTATGGAAGGTTTGGGAATCGCTTCCTTTTAGGTGGTTATAGAATTTAACGGCTCTTTTCTGGATTTTGATAATTAGTGGGTATCGGCCTAATTCTGCTCTGCATTATTTGATGTTCTACATTGTACACGGAGGATATTTTTTCAGAATTCTGCGTGCAGAGTCTCAATTTGGTGTTTGTCCCATGTTTGTCCCATTTTGTGAAGTCTTGGTTGGTGAGCGGACCCCAGACCTCACAACCATAAAGGGCAATGGGCTCTATGACTGATTCAAGTATTTTTAGCCAGATCCTATTTGGTATGTCAAATTTGATGTTCCTTTTGATGGCAAAGAAGGCCCTT